>NW_019396859.1:69788-76221 GCF_000591075.1 Eurytemora carolleeae | reverse complement strand
ATGATTAACTGGCCGAGCTGGAAGATCTAAAGATGAATTACTGACTGAGCTAGAAGAACTAGAGATGATTAATTGGCTGAACTGCTATTGCTAGGGATGACACAGCAAATCTGAATTATCTGTCAACATGTAGATTTTACAGGATAAATTATGGTGGTATAAGTGTGGGATAATATCTAGCTATCTCTCTAGCCTCCAGGCTTTCAAATATTCTTTGTTTATTTAGTTTAATATTTCTCCACATCATCTCTAATAAACTACTATCCCCTTCCATCCAACCTCCCCACACAGCACACTATCCTTATCTTTTAAACATACATAATTAACATCCCATATCTTTCTAACGAAAAGAAACTCCCTCTCGGATACCCAAAGATAATATATATATAGATATGCAGGCAGGTAGAAACCTCCTTCCTAAATATCCTGTAGCAGACAACTAATTTTTGAACCTCTGAGAAAATGTGCAAAAAGAGACATCTATAGCAAATTGATTACTTTCTATATTCCTTTCTCCCCTTTCTGCTATCTGTAGGAAATACGCATTTGTGTTATATAAACATACAGTACGCGTATTGCATCCTGTATAGTTCAAGTGTTGCTATCTGGACCTGTTTGACCAATAAAATTAAATTTCAAGGTAACACAAACATACAGTACGCGTTTTGTTTATGTTATGATCAGATCAGTTGTACTTTGTCCTAGATTCGATGTACTTTTATAGTAATAATTTTTATTTAAATTGCGTTAATTTACGTATGCCATTCAGTACAACTTGCACATTTAAACTTTGTCTAGTCAAATTCCTACCTCAGTTTTATTTGCATTGATTAATTTGTTTCATTAAGTACAATATGCAGTATACATTGTTGATACTATAGTACGCATTTAGTGTTATCACGCATAAACAAAGTGATAAATTAGCAACAATCCAGAGGATAAAATGCCATGCGTACGACAAAGATGGTGCTGTTTGCACCTTTTCTCAAGACCTCTAAATTTATACCTGTCTGCATATCTATATATATATTATCTTTGCGGATACCCTACTTTGTGACATTTTGTTTAAAGGGACTTTAGGCGTAATTTCAAGTCACCCTTCTACATACTTTGGCGTGTTTGATTTTAACAGCCTCATATTAATCATTATTTATTTACAGAAACTTTTTTGTTTTTTTTTATTTTATGTTTAAGAAATATTAATATTTACTTTCTAGAAATCGCAGAATATCTATCATCCAGATTTTAGGCACATAGCTAGAAAAATTTAACTCAAATCAATATATTTAGTTCAATTATCGCAAATGTTAATTACATTATTGTGTTAAAAAATAATGGAATTTCAGAGCACATATGAAATATTCAATTATTTTGGTCTTTCTTCTATCCATCTCTTAATGTTAGGAAAATCCCCGACTCTAGTTTCAAGATTTTTCAGCAGTGGAAAGTTCTCTGCTGGTTCAGGCAGGAGGGCCTTGAGGAACTCCAGAATATTGAACAGCTGTAGATCTGCCCATGTCAGCTGATTTCCAGCAAAATATTGTCCACCACGTGACTTCAGACGAGATTCCAGCTGGGTAAGACCAGTCAAAGCTTTTACCTTGAATTCCTCCAAGAGGTTATCCTTCTTTTCTGGGTCTTTGCAGAACATGACACCGTATCCAGCATTCTGAATATCTACAAGAGCATCAACAATCTCATCAGCCTCAGCTTTCTCGAGGTTGTTTCTGCCAGCCAACCCAAACTCATTGGCTAAAAACCTAAAAATAATTTAACACTTTTGAAATATAAGTTTGGCAAAATAAAGTCTAATTTTTCCGCAAAAATTCTGTGCGAAATAGAATTTAACGGAAAACTAATACGGAAAGAGAGTTCGGTTTCCACTGGGAAAACCGGAAATTTCTAGATAGGTTTCCGGAATTCGGTACTGTCACCTTAATATACCCAAATTATTATGGAAGTGAATGTCGTCTGCAACATCATTGTTTTATCTTTTTTCTTTTAAGTATTTTTTTTAAACTTTACCTTGCAATAGTTATACTCTGAGCAATGGTGACTCCATCGTAAGTAAGGACTGGAAGTTGACCGTAAGGTAGAGTAGGTTTCAGAGATTGAAACTTGCTGGTTCTATCATCTATATACCTGAGCAAAAATAAATAATAACAAATTGCTAAATATGGTTTTTTAGGTAAATCGGTCAAAGGGTTCCTGATTTATGATCTAACATCCAAATAAACAAACAGACTAACAGAGATTACTACTTTATAAATATAGATGACATTTGATTTGTATCTGTGATTATCTGTCTATTCTGTCTTATATCTGTGTCTATCTGTCTATTCTGTCTATCCACTTATAATTACCTGTTTGTCTTTGTATCTGTGTCTATCTGTCTTTTCTGTCTATCCACTTATATATACCTGTTTCTCTTTGTATCTATATATTGTATTTAAATATTCTTACTTTGTGCCGGCATATGCTAGAATTAATCTTGATATTTCTGCTCGTCCAGTAACATTAAAATAGGTTAATTTAATATCCGCCATTTTGTAAAATCTTCTTTCAGCTGTAGTCAAGTCAGTAATGACAAGTAGATATTTTGGTTTGCTTTTATATACACGGAGAATACAGAGTTCACACAGTACATACTATAAACACCGAGAATACAGAGTTTACACAGTACATACTATACTTGAGAATTTGTTTCTCATTATTTCACTTCTAGAATATTCTGTCAGGCATATTAAACCACTGCATGATACACTCTAGAGCTGGAAGATCTAAAGATGAATTACTGGCTGAGCTAGAAGAACTAGAGTTGATTAACTGGCCGAGCTGGAAGATCTAAAGATGAATTCATGGGACTTGGCAAGTTGAGGGTAACATAGGCTAAAAGAAGTTAATTTTTTTCAAATTCGAAATTTTGTTTGAAATTATTTTCCAAATTTTTTTAATTCCACGGGCAACGTTGGACACTTCATCTTGTAGTACTTTCGGACTAAAACATATTCAGTTGATAGGAATTGTTCGCTCGTTTAGAAACCCACGGAAAAGTGAGAATTATCCTGTTTACATAATGATTTTACCATTACATTTTTATGGAGCCATTATTCCTGGGGTATTAGGATAAATTATCATAAAAGAAAATGTAACACAATTTATTTTATATTCACATACAGGTACATTGAATATAGATAGGGATGGGCGTCTATATTCACATACAGGTAAATTGAATATAGATAGGGATGGGCATCTATATTCACATACAGGTGCATTGAATATACATAGGGATGGGCATCTATATTCACATACAGGTACATTGAATATAGATAGGGATGGGCATCTATATTCACATATATTTACATTGAATATAGATAGGGATGGGCATCTATATTCACATACAGTTTCATTTAATATAGATAGGGTTGCATGATGCATCTATATTCACATACAGTTACATTGAATATAGATAGGGATGGGCATCTATATTCACATACAGTTACATTGAATATAGATAGGGATGGGCATCTATATTCACATACTGGTACATTGAATACAGATAGGGTTGCATCTATATTCACATACAGGTGCATTGAATATAGATAGGGATGGACATCTATATTCACATACAGGTGCATTGAATATAGATAGGGATGGATATCTATATGCACATACAGGTGCATTGAATAAAGATAGGGATGGTCATTTGAAAAGGTAGACCCGGAACAGATTCGGACCGTCCTAAATCAAAGTGACCCAAGAAAGACAACATTTGAAGAATTTGAAGAATTCTTTTGAGAAATATGTACCTAAACATCTTGTGAGTTTATTGTAGAATTTTTGTTACATTTTTATCGTCGTTATATTGAATGATTTTTTAAAAACCGATTCTCAAAATCATCCCTCCAAAGTGAACATTCTTTAAGAACTCTGATGATTGAATTTGCGTTCTTGCTGAACAAAAAACGCCTGATAGGTCTCAAATGAATCCAAAACAATGTAAAGCCAGACATTCACTGTAAGCACTTAAAACAATTATAAAAAACTAAAAAATGGATTTAGTATAGTTTTTACTTTTAAAAAGGGTCGTTTTAGTAAAAATTTAAGCATTTTAAAGTCTCTAAGGATGTTAAAAAACTCAAATTCTGTTTCGTTTGTTTGATTCACCTTGTAGTTATTATATTATTTGTAGGGATCTAAATTTTATTTACTTACATAGTTAACATGCCTGGCGGGGCGTTGCCCGTGATTTTAGAACCAATTGAAAAATTATTTCAAGTTTTTGTTAAGCCTATGTTATCCCCTGGGTACTGGCTTTATTAAATAGAAGATAGAAAAAATCTAGAAAGCATTACTAACCAGTAAAAGAAGCAATGCTTGGTAGGTATTGGTGTTGTAGGAATCTCAACACTGATTGCTGGTAATTCTAGATCTAAATGGATATTTGATGGTTTGATAAAAGATCTAATGATTGAAGGATGGAACAATGGGGAGCTGAGATTTAGGCAGCATGTATATTTGATTGTTTACATCATGGATATATACAGATACCTTTCAAGACTAGAAGTAAAAAATAAAGATAGACAAAGACGCAAATAAATTATAGGCAAAAAGAAAGTCACAGAGACAAAGACAACGGGATACTGTCATTCAAAGACAGAGATAGAATAACAGTAAGACAGATCAAGAGATAGATGAAAAATAGATAGAGAAAAAGATATAGAGAGTTTTAGATACAAAGAAACTGAGATATACTATATAGAACTTGCTTGGGAAACCAGCTTTGACTGAAGTTTTCCCTAAAAAAATCCTACCACTCAAATTTGAATTTAAAAACCAAGCTAAGAACATTTCCAAGGTTCTCTTGGTTTCCAAAGTAAGAATTTACGGCAAAGGAATTGAGTTTTAGCCACAAACTCAGATTTTCTAATCCCGTTATCTTTGCAACCCGATGTTGTAGATCTTTGATATTTCAAACTATGAATTGTGTTTGATCAAATATTCTAAGTATGAAATCAGAAATATCAAATGGATACACCATCAGTTTGCAAAGATAGGATTAAAAAATTTGAGGTTGTGGCAAAAAGTCAATTCCTTAGTCAAGGGATTCAAAGTTTATGATCGTAAATTCAAATCAAACAAAACAGACAGACAAACAGAGATTACTAGACTGTATATAGTGATAGAGAGAAAGCACAGTAGGATAGAGATAGATATATATAGAGAGAGAGAAGGGGGAAGGAGAGAAACTGAGATAGATAGATAGATAGATAGATAGATAGATAGATAGATAGATAGATAGATAGATAGATAGATAGATAGATAGATAGATAGATATACAGATAGATAGATAGATAGATAGAGGTAGGTAGGTAGGTAGGTAGATAGAGATGAATTACTGCCGAGCTGAAGAGCTAGTAATGAATTGCTAGCTAGACTGGAAGAGCTTGATGAAATACTGGCTGAGCTGGAAGAACTAGAGAGGAATAACTGTCTGAACTGGAAGAGCTAGTAATGAATTACTGGCTGGACTGGAAGAGCTAGTAATGAATTACTGGCTGTTCTAGAAGAGCTAGTAATGAATTACTGGCTTTGCTGAAAGATCTAAAGATGAATTACTGGCCGAGCTGGAAGATCTAAAGATGAATTACTGGCTGAGCTGGAAGATCTAAAGATGAATTACTGGCTGAGCTGCATGATCAAAAGATGAAAACTGGCTGAGCTGGAAGATCTAAAGATGAATTACTGGCTGAGCTGGAAGATCTAAAGATGAAAACTGGCTGAGCTGGAAGATCTAACGATGAATTACTGACTGAGCTGGAAGATCTAACGATGAATTACTGGCTGAGCTGCATGATCTGAAGATGAAAACTGGCTGAGCTGAAAGATCTAAAGATGAATTACTGACTGAGCTGGAAGAAATAGAGATGATTAACTGGCCTAGCTGGAAGATCTAAAGATGAATTACTGGTTGAGCTGGAAGATCTAAAGATGAAAACTGGCTGAGCTGGAAGATCTAACGATGAATTACTGACTGAGCTGGAAGATCTAACGATGAATTACTGGCTGAGCTGCATGATCTGAAGATGAAAACTGGCTGAGCTGAAAGATCTAAAGATGAATTACTGACTGAGCTGGAAGAAATAGAGATGATTAACTGGCCTAGCTGGAAGATCTAAAGATGAATTACTGGCTGAGCTGGAAGATCTAAAGATGAAAACTGGCTGAGCTGGAAGATCTAACGATGAATTACTGACTGAGCTGGAAGATCTAACGATGAATTACTGACTGAGCTGGAAGAACTAGAGATGATTAACTGGGCGAGCTGGAAGATCTAAAGATGAATTACTGGCTGAGCTAGAAGAACTAGAGTTGATTAACTGGCCGAGCTGGAAGATCTAAAGATGAATTACTGGCTGAGCTAGAAGAACTA
>NW_019396859.1:34972-69621 GCF_000591075.1 Eurytemora carolleeae | reverse complement strand
TGTCTATCTGTCTATTCACTTATATTTACCTGTTTCTCTTTGTATCTGTGTCTATCTGTCTATTCACTTATATTTACCTGTTTCTCTTTGTATCTGTGTCTATCTGTCTATTCTGTCTATTCACTTATATTTACCTGTTTCTCTTAGTCTCTATGTTTACCGTTCTCTCTAAATCGCAGTCTATCTGAATTTCTAAATCTCTTTTTCACAGAATCTGTAAATATCTAAATATTTCTCCATCTCTTTGAATCTCAGTATCTCTGTCACTCCCCGAATTTACAATTCTCTGAATCTCTTTAACTCTGAATCTCTTTCATTGTATCTCTCAAAATCTCTGTCTCTCTGTCTCTCTAAACTCTATTTCTATGAATGTCTCAAAATCTTTATTTCTTTTAATCTCTGTCTCCCGAAATTTCAGTCTCTCTAAACTCTATCTCTCTGAATCTCTCGAAATCTCTATCTCTTTGTCTCTTTGAATCTCTATATCTCTGAATCTCTGAATTTCTAAATCTCCAAATCTTTATTTCTCTAAAACTCTATATCTCTAAATCTCTGTTTCTCTAATCGTCACCAAAAATCCCTTTTCGCTGTGCAATGATTTACACTCTCTGATAATGAAAAAATGGCGATTTAAAAAGCACTTTGGAAAGAAAATGGGTTGAAAACCATCCTCCCTAGTTTAGATAGAAAGATAACAAGATAGTTAAAGTATCAATAATGTCTTAAATGTTTAATGTCCCTGGGACTGGATTAATGATATCGGTTTGAGTTCTCAATATCTAGGTTCAGGTTTAGGTTGGGGTTTTGGTTTCACCTTGACTCTTTTGCCATCTTTAGATGAGCTTTAGAGTGACAAATCTATTGACACCATGGTATCGATTCTCCTCCCCCCCCCCTCCCCCTGATAACCACTTCCTCAAATATGAGACATGATACTGCTCTAAATATCTTTCTCATGCTTAGGGTTTTAATCAACATTTCAAGACGCGTCATTAGTAAGCGATAATCATTGAAATTGTGGTCTTAAATGATAAATATATCAATAGCCTGGATAGCCTAGATAGATAGATAGATATATAGCTAGATAGATAGACAGACAGATAGATAGATGGTTAGATAGATAGATAGACTATTAAGATATGTAGGTAGATATATAGATAGATTGCTAGATAGATAGAAAGATAGATAGACCATAAAGATGGGTAGATAGATAAAGATTGATATAAATAAATTGAAAGAATATATAAATAGATAGATATAGATCCATAGATAGACAGATAAATAGATAGATAGACAGATAGATAGATAGATAGATAGATAGATAAGATTGATATAAATAAATTGAAAGAATATATAAATAGATAGATATAGATCCATAGATAGATAGATAGATAGATAGATAGATAGATAGATAGATAGATAGATAGATAGATAGATAGATAGATAGATAGATAGATAGATAGATTGTGTGTGCAATTGTATGTTTGTGTACATGTCTATGCATGCAAAGATTATATCCATATTCCTTGTAACATATGGTAAGTATAATAACAGTAAACATCAAATATAATTGAAAATGTTAAAATATTAAACAGCGGATAAAAGATTTTAATTTATGGAAACATGGAAATATTAAGTCAGATTTTTGTGTTTTTAATCTCAGAATCCAGCTTTAATCTCTATCTTATCTCCATTAATCTAAGACCTCTTCGATTTACCGTAGAGGTCATGCCATACATGGATAACTTTAATTCATATATGAAGCATTAATCCTCAAATTTAAAAGTTCTAACATTAGATATCGAGATAAAACGTTCAATATTAACGATACTGTAAACAGAAGTTCAGATGATCGATTGAATTATTGTTATCAATATTTTGAACATTTTTGAAAATTAGTTAATTGATTCAGGAGATTACATAAACATTGATTCAGGGGATTAGTTAAATATGGATATAGGAGATTAGATAAATATGGAATCAGGAGATTAAATAAATATGGATTCAGGGGATTAGTTAAATATGGATTCAGGGAATTAGATAAATATAGATTTAGGAGATTAGATAAATATGCATTCAGGGAATTAAATAAATATGGATTCAGGAGATTAAATAAATATGGATTCAGGAGATAATTCAAATATGGATTCAGGGGATTAGATAAATATGGATTTAGGAGATTAGTTAAATATGGATTCAGGAGATTAGATAAATATGGATTCAGGAGATTAGTTAAATATGGATTCAGGAGATTAGATAAATATGGATTCAGGATATTAGTTAAATATGGATTCAGGAGATTAGATAATATGGATTCAGGGGATTAGTTAAATATGGATTCAGTAGATTAGATAAATATGGATTTAGGAGATTAGTTAAATATGGATTCAGGAGATTAGTTAAATATGGATTCAGGAGATTAGATAAATATGGATTCAGGAGATTAGATAAATATGCATTCAGGGGATTAGTTAAATATGGATTCAGGAGATAAAATAAATATGGATACAGGAGATTAGATAAATATGCATTCACGGGATTAGGTAAATATGGATTCAGGAGATTAAATAAATATGGATTCAATAGATTAGATACATATGGATTCAGGAGATTAGTTTAATATGGATTCAAGAGATTAGTTAAATATGGATTCAGGAGATTAGATAAATAAAGATTCAGGAGATTAGATATATATGGATTCAGGAGATTAGATAAATATGGATTCAGGAGATTAGTTAAATATGGATTCAGGAGATTAGATAAATATGGATTCAGGAGATTAGATAAATATGGATTCTGGAGATTAGATATATATGGATTCAGGAGGTTAGATAAATATGGATTCAGGAGATTAGTTAAATAAAGATTTAGGAGATTAGATAAATATGGATTCAGGAGATTAGATATATATGGATTCAGGAGATTAGATAAATATGGATTCAGGAGATTAGTTGAATAAAGATTTAGAAGATTAGATAAATATGGATTCAGGAGATTAGATAAATATGGATTCAGGAAATTAGATATATATGGATTCAGGAGATTAGTTAAATAAAGATTCAGAAGATTAGATGAAAATGGATTCAGGAGATTAGATGAAAATGGATTCAGGAGATTAGATAAAAATAGATTCAGGAGATTAGATGAAAATGGATTCAGGAGATTAGTTAAATTTTGTAGATTCATTTTCAAGAATGATACAGAGTCAATATTTACTCTGGTTGTGTACTATGTATTGTATGGTAGTTTAATTTGTATTAGAAAATAGGGGAACCAGCACATCATGAGAGATAGATCGAATAGGAGGATACGGTAAAACATAAAAGAATCAAAGAATATCAGAGAGTATCACAGAGTACCAGAGAGTATCACAGAGTATCAGAGAGTATCAGAGTTTATAAAAGAGTATAAAAGAGTAACATAAAGTATCAGAGAGTATTAGAGAGTATCAAAGAGTATCAAAGCGTATCAGAGAGTATCAGAGAATATCAGAGAGTATCAGAGAGTATCAGAGAGTATCAGTGAGTTCCACCCCATCCCTGCTCCAGTACAAACCAGTAAAACCAAAGATCAACAACACAGGAGAGAGAAAAAAGAGAAAAGAACTCCTTGCTGAGGGTTTCCCTGGAGCTGAAACCCATGGAGAAGGTTCCTCAGGGGTAGGAGCTATAAATACAGGTTCTGCAGAAGAAGAACTACACAGCGTTGGGTCCGCAAGTGAAGGAGCCCTTAGAGAAGATTCCTTAGGATCAGGAGCCCCCAGAGCAGGTTCCTTATGATCAGGAGCGCACAGAGATTCCTTTGGATCAGGAGCCCTAAGAGCAGATTTCTTAGGATCTGGAGCCTCCACAGTCGGTTCGGCAGGATCATTCTATATTTATATTATTCTATCTTCTGCATTTTACGAAATAAACATTTAAATCTTTTAAAAAAGAGTATCAGAGAATATCAGAGAGCATAAGAAAGTATCAGAGAGTATCAGAGAGTAACAGAGCGTATCAAAGAGTATCAGAAAGTATCAGAGAGTACCAGAGAGTAACAGAGCGTATCAAAGAGTATCAGAGAGTATCAGAGAGCACCAGAGAGTATAAAAGAGTATCAGAGAGCACAAGGGAGTAGTTGATAGAATCAGAAAGTATTAGAGAGTATTAAAGAGTATTAGAGAGTATCAGAGAGCATCTGAAAGTATCAGAGAGTATAAGAGAGTATAAGAGAGTAGCAGAGAGAATGAGAGAATGTATTCAGTTCTCTGGTACTTTCTGGAATGAAATTTTAGACTGTTTAGACTAGAGTCTACATAGAGTATGTATTTTTTCAACCTTTACCTTATCTTTCAAACACAGTTTTAATTCAGTATTCAACTAAAAACTATACAAACTGGAAGGAGGTTTAATAAGTATTGAAGAAAAAAAATATTATCTGGGGGTATCAGAGAGTATTTCTGAGAGAGAGAGTATTGGGACGTACCAGAGAGTAGTGCATAGATGTGCGTACTGTTTAACCCCCCTAGAGTAAATAAATATATTTTAACCTTCAGCTTATCTTTCAAATACAATTTTACATCAGTACTTGACTATCATCTACACAAACTATACAAACTCGGGAGATATGGGAGACATATCTTTTTTTTTATTAATTCTCTAGATTTTTAAAATAATTATTTTATTATAAATACTTCTTTAAAAGGACAGGTTGCCAAAAGTTAAGTGATCCTCCATCAAAAGATGACAATGGACTGAACCCTTAAAAGTTTTGTCTGATAAAGATGTAAATTATCATTTTCAATTTTTGTTACTTTACAAAAGCGATTTCTGCATTTTTACTGCAGAAAAAAATCTATGAATTATCAGAATTAAACACCTTAAAACCTATCAATTAATTATTTATTTATTTATCATCTTTTAACAATTTTTTATTAAGATAAACTTACAATTTACAATTCTTATGTGCATTTTGATGTAATGTCTTATTTTTCATAATTAGTATTTTAAAGTTATTTTTATCATGTTTTTTAATACTTTTTTTACAGTGACAAATATTTCATAAATTAAAACTAAACTGATAATAACGTACTAAACAAACAAATTTGAGTTAGATTAGTCAGTAGTGATTCTTATTAATTTTTATTTTTTATTTCTTATTTATCAAAATTGGTATTTTTACTATTTTATTATTAACATTATTGTTATTGTTTTTACAATTATTATTATTATCATGATTATAAATATTATTATTATTATTATTATTATTATTATTATTAGTATTATTATTATTATCATGATTATAAATATTAATAATATTATTATTTTTATTTATTCTTGTGGAAACTATTGTATTTTTTCAGTGCTATTATTTAATTATTTTTCAGAAAATAACAAAACTAAAGAAACAATATGGCTGAGATTAAGATTACCTATTTCAACACAAAAGGAAGAGCAGAGATTTCAAGACTTATCTTGGCGTACGCTGGGGTCAGGTAGGGGTCAACTAGGGATCGGTAGGGGTCAGGTAAGGGTCAGGTAGGGATCAGGTAGAGGTCAGGTAGGCTGGAAGGGGTCAGGTAGGGGTCAGATAGGGGTCATGTAGGGGTTAGGTATGGGTCAGGTTGGGGTCAGGTTGGGGTTCAGGTTGGGGTCAGGTAGGGGTCAGGTAGGGGTTAGGCAGGGGTCAGGCAGGGGTTAGGTAGGGATCAAAGCAAGGTGTGTATACAAAATGAGAGAGGGGGGTAGGGTTTGTGTACACTGTACTTCAACTTAATAAGACTTCTAGAACTAAAGTTTGGCTCCCATGACATAACAGGAGCGTAAATTCCGCCCATTTTTTCACTCCAAGATTAGACTGCTTACTTGCGTTTATTTTGCGTTGTCATAAAGTCTTACTGACTTGCATTTTTCATATCATAGCAATAACAAAAATTGTAAACAAAAGTACTTGAATTTTCGTGAACCCAAAACTTATCGTTGTAAAAAGCAGTTTTGGAACCCAGGTTTCACAGATGGGGTTAGGCAGTTTTGTAGATATGAGTATTTTTGTTATGAAATATTATATATTATTTAGTTTCTTCATATTCTCCTTTTTTCGAAACTCTTAAATCAAAATCTACTTAAATTTCAAGACCCCAAAATGGAAACTTGGGAGTTTCATTCAACTATACTCTTTTAAATTTCGGGCTATGACCAGCTGTGCAATGTACACAGGCCCTATAGATTGATTTTTAAGCTACTGATAAAACTAGTTCATCCAGGACTAACCAGGGCGAGATGCATTCGGTGTATTCTATTTGAATTCAATCATGCGTGGGTCTAAAATTCAATTTGTATTAATTTTCGTTTCAAATGCATATTCCGATAAAAAAATTATAAAAGAAAAGAAGCAAACACGTTATGTTTAATATGTCAAAAACATCAAATACACATAAAATTGATTAAATGTCGTCTTCCCATTCCAGAGTTTTACCAGCTCTACTCTAGGTATACAGATGAGAGAGTAAACAACTTCCCTGAGATCAAGGCTACTCTACCCTTCGGTCAACTCCCTGTGCTAACCTACAAAGGAACTGTTATTGCTCAAAGTTTAACTATGGCCAGGTCAGTCGCTGAAAATGTATGTCTCTATGCCAAACCAGGGCGAGATGCGTTTAGTCTTCAACTTGACTTAAAGATGGCAATGCCCGCCCCGATTTACAACGGTACCCTTGAAAGCTTTGCCTGATCAAGGTAAGTTAAATATCAATGTTTTTGTTAATTTGAACTTGATCAGATAAAAGTTTCAAGGGTACCGTATGGCAATGCCTTCTTTGCCTGGAGGATCAATTGAAATTGCGCTTATAGTCCCTTTAAACCACGTTTTGGTAAATAATTTAAACTTACTAAGTCATTTTATGCTTTTTATTTGAAACATATACGCCGACAAAAAAGAATAAAAGAGAAGAGACAAGGATAGAATTGTTAAATGAGCTTGGTGTACAGGTACTATGTATATCACCCCCGTCTAAAGTAGCATGATCCGTGCCAGTACAATATGTACTGTATATTCAGTCCGTCGTACTGTCCAGTCTGGCTACCCAGTGTGGAGTCGACTTAGCACTTTTTATGCAGTAAATGTAGCCTTGGCAAGATCATTGTAATATTATATTACGCTGACCAAACCGTAATACTAAGAGTTAGAGATGAAACAAACAGACAAATTTTCAATGACTGCGCTACAATGCCGGGCACTTAAGCAATTAAATATTAAATATATTAATTTAACCTCTTTAACTCTTTTTAACGCCAAAACACCGAATAAAGCGTCCCTATGCTGTCGTCTGAAAATTTTAATATCAATCTTTAAGTCTTTACTTTAGAACATTCTTTCCCAGATTTACGATGGAATTAAAGATGAAAGACCACCCTGGACTAAACATTCGGTTTCTTCTATTTTAATCTGATCACGTTTGGGTCTAAAACCACCTTCCGCCGGTTCAAATTATGAATCACCACTTCAAATCCTGATGAATCCTTAACTTTGAATCGCTGGTTCAGGATTTGTACCCAGCGCATCATTAAATTGAATCTCTAGTATCCTTGTTCAGGTTCCTGGCTAATGAGTACGGGCTGACCGGAAGCTCTAACCTGGAAGCAGCTCAAGCAGATGAAATAGTAGATTCAGCTCTAGATATCATGAATGCTGGGATACCACTTATGAGGTACAGATAGATAGATAGGTAGATAGATAGTTAGATAGATAGATAGATAGATAGATAGATAGATAGATAGATAGATAGATAGATAGATAGATAGAAAGATAGATAGATAGATAGATAGATAGATAGATAGATAGATGCATTTTATTTAGTATTTTCTTTAAAGGGAGTGTCTGGTTAGACATGGTAGTTGAAAATGCAGTTTGGTTAAGAAAATTCTTAGGATTTATTTGGGACCTATAAGACGTTTTTACGGTGCATATTTGTTCAGCATGCAAGAGCGAAAATTCAATCTTTAAAATCCTCATAGATTGTCCATTTTGTAGGAATGATTTTGAGAATCGGGTTTTAAAAAAATAATCAATAACGACAACAAAAAATGTAAGAAAAATTATACAATTTTAGAATCAATTATTTCTTTTTTATTATTATATTAAATTTCTTATTCTTTACGAATTTGTTCGCAGATTTCTTTAAATTCTTCAAATGTCGTCTTTTCAATAAAAATTCCAGGAAATCTACAGAAACATTACAGAAACCAAGAACTGAATAAGATTACTCAATTTTGATGATGATAGTTAATTTTTATTTTCTCAACCTCTTCCTGCATTCTCAGCTCAACTACCATGTCTAACCAGCCACTCCCTTTAAAGGCATAGTTTTCAGGTGTAAAGATGAGGAGGAGAAGAAGGTTCTAGAGAAGGTGTACTTCGCCAAGGTCATGGAGTACTTCACTAGGATGGAGAACATACTTGTCACCAGGGGCGGACAGTTCTTTGTCGGGAACGCCCTCACCTGGGCGGATCTTATGATCTTCGCCTTTGGAGATCTCTTGAAGGATATGAATGCTGCTGCTTTGAATGGATTTCCAGTGATCACTGATCTCCTCCGAAGGATCGCTGAGATACCAAATATTAAGAAATGGTTGGAGACAAGACCAAAAAGTTCTTAAATAACAAATAACAATTATATGAACTTGAGATAAATAACAATTATATTAACATGGACTAGAAAAATTAAACTAAACTATTATTCAATTTAAGATTCTTTACCTCTAATGAATACATGACACAGTAATATTTTATGGCACAAAGAACTTTACACTTGTTGCCTGGGTTCCGATAGTGATATATAGGTTTTTCTTCTGGATTACCAAATATCAATTTTTAGATAAATATCCAATTACGATAACGAAGTTTTTCTTAAACATGATAACATTGAAAACGAAAACGACTGTTTGTTCTTTTTTTCCAACCAATAAGAATATTAATCGAGGAACAAGTGTTTAAACTGAAAACTGAAAATACATCTGATATCTACAAATGTATGATGATCAGCTAAAAAAGAAGAAAAAAGTCAGAGAAAAAATTCACTGCTCTTTATAAAGTTTTGTGAAAAATTTTAATTTAAAAACAAATTGTAAAAAAAGACTGTTTATTCTTGTGGTTTGTTTAGTTTGAGTTCACGAACAAGAGTGTTTAAATCGTATTTCAGTGTCCAAATGTGGTGTGACATGTTGGGACTTTAAAATGAAATGATGATGGTTAATATTGATTTTTAAATACTTGTGTTCCTTATCGATTAAAGTCTGAAAACAATTTTAAATATATCTATCAATTTCGAGGATAGTTTTTAACCTCCTTTTCTTTCAGCTATGTTTAATGTTTAATTCCTTTAATTTTTCTTTAACCTTGATATATTCTTTCATTTTTTTTCTTAACTTTCTTTTCCTGCACAAGTAATTTCAAGTAAGTCTCTATTTTAGAGTGGCATGTTAAATTCACAAAATCGCATTTCTACTCCAGAAACAAAGTTTGTCAGAATTCAACACCTTTTAACCTTCAAATTTCATCCCATTTCCCACGAATTTAGGTTTTTACATTTCCCTTTTTAATGCTTATTTTCCTTTTTAAATTTTCTTATTTTTTCCTTAAGCTTTTTGTGGCTTTTTTACTTTTCCCTTTTCTCCTTTCCATTCCCTTCCCTGTTCCTTTCAATATTTCTCCCATAGTTTTTCCATTGATTATCTTCTGATTCTATTCTTTTCCTTAATCTAGATTTTTCTGTTTCCTACTTTTTTTTCTCCCTTTCTCCTTCTAATTATGATATTGCATCTTTACTCAGGGTGTAACCCCCAACACAGGGAATATTATCTATCCTGGAGTATCTTTTACTAGTTACATACTATCTCAGGATCATCACAACTATAATAGTATATATATATATATGTACTTTATATATACTATATATATATATATATATATATATATATATATATAGGTAGATAAATAGACGTACAAATATTTCATATTTAGAAAAACCATACAAATATGAGATATGTTTTTTATGCATCTATGAAAAATATATATCTACTAAAAATACACATATATTTACTACATTAATAAAAAGATTAATTAAAAGACAGATATTTGATGCATAGACATATAGTTTGTTTGTTTGTATGTGTCCCGAAAGCGTCAAAACGGCTAAACCGATCCGGCTCCATTTCAAAATTTAGCCTCCAACAGAATTCGATTTTCATTAAATTTTGAAAATCCATGACATTTTTAAATAAAATCCGTGAACTTTTTTGTTTTTATTTTACAACTTATACAAAGAGGAAAATGTTCACATTAGAAGATAGGCGCGAAGCGCCCTGAAATCCTAGTATAAATATCAATAGATAGCTTAAGATATTTGATGAATAAATAAAATAAGTTGTATCATATGATTATGTCTAATACCATCTTTTAAAAAAGATAAAGAAAATAAAAATTATTGAAAAATAGATAGATATATAGATAGATAGATATCTAGATAGAAATAGATAGAGTGTAATTAAGGTGATGATGATAATGATAGGTGAACTAGGTAGACTAGGTGAACTAGGGAGAATCTATAGAATATTGATGGGAGGGGAGGGGGGGNGGTGTCCATGGTTTGGGGAAGGGAAGGGGAGAAATGTAGAATAAGAATTTCTTCTGTTATATATGAATTATAAATAGAATTGATGTACAAAAAATTTCATCTTTTGGATTAAATTAGTGTTTTTGGATACTGGATTTTATTAAAGTGTCATGATGATTTGAACAGCAATATCTAAACATAACCTGCCGAACATAACCTCAAACCTTTTAACCCTAAAACTCATTCATTTTAAAATACCAATTTTATTCTCTTACTTCTGTGTAACCTATTGGATTGAAACCTACTGGTAACAGTCTTATTACGTCCGAAATTCAGCCATATGTCAACAGTCTTTAACTATTTTAAGTTGTCACGAAATGTGTTTGTAAAGTTAAACATTAAGCTAGCTCGGGAACCCAGCTTCGTCTGAAAGATAAAATTCGACCCACTCATTTTAGAATGTTTTAACCGTGGTGGTTATACCTAGCTCCCCAATCCAAAGGAATTGAATGTTTGCCACAAACTCAAATCTTCTGATCCCAATATCTTTGCAACCTGATGGTGCAAACCTTTGATATTTCAAACTTAGATTATCACAATAAAGACACGTGGATTTAAGATAGATATCTATTGAAATCAAACTAACTAGAAATACCAGAAAGGAATTGAGTCTTTGCAACAAACTAAAATATTCTAGTTCCTAAATCTTTGCTACCTGATAGTGTAGACCTTTTATATTTTAAATTTAGATTATTTAATCTAGCAGAATTCATAGTTTGAAATATCTAAGATTTATGACATTGGGTTACAAAGATAAAGGAATTAAAAAATCAGAGTTTGTATTCCTTTTCTCCATGTTTAAATGCACAGCCAGGGTGTTCCACGAAACATGACAGTTGAGATACAACTCAAAATAACTAAGGGTTTTAAAGATTTTTTCTTAAATAAATGTCGTACTTTTTTTAAAGATCAACTAAGATCTTTATGCCGTCTCGATTAACTGTAAAGTTTTGTTTGACACACTGTACTTATAAATAGTTTCAAGATGTTTTCTCATTATATCAACCACTCACATTGAAGTTCCCGTTCTGAGTGTAAGTTATTTGAAATAAACGTATTTTTAAGTTGTATTGGGTATGCCACATAAAAATATTATAAACGAGGTAACTGCAAGGCTGTTGAGGGAAAAATTTGTTAAAATGCAGAATGGACCAAATGTCGTCTTTTCTCTCAAATTGTTCTGTCCATAGACATCGAGGTTACATGTCTATGCATAGGTTAATTAAAATAACACTAGATGTCGTTTTTTTAAGATTTGGAAGAAACTCGTTCACAATAATCTTGAGGCAGCAGCCCAGAGGAGTTTCGCGCCGTCGGCGTAGAACAGCTCTCTCTGTCTTGTATTTCTACCCAAATGCGCGAAACTCCTCTGGGCTTCCGCTTGATTACTTGCTTCAACTTAATTTTGACGTCAAACAGTTTTTTAATCAAGCTTCATCTAGTAGTTTTCAATGAAAATCATAATATTATTTGCAAACTTACGACACTTTTTAATGTCAAAAGGTTTACAACCTTTTTCGAATTTTGTAATCCTCTTTAGGAATATCAGCAATTTTTACGAATTTGGCAGCCCTATCACTATGTAAGCGAAAAAAATTGCCAAACTTTGGTTTCCTACGTGCCAAACTACTTTTTTGGCATAATGAAAAAGCATCCTTGAGGTGTCAAATCAGATAAAAAAAAATTCAGCAAAAGTAGTTCGCATGTTACATTCAACAGAAACTGTTTTTGAACCTTCTTTAAAACTTTACAAGCTCATGCTCCAGTAATGGTAAAATAGTGAAATATTGGATATTTGCAATATGACATATTTAAGAATTGAAATCATGTTGAAGATTAGTTTCATCGCTTTCCACGCGCCAGTCTAGCTTAAACCCAAAAGCTGTTTCAATACACACTTTATATAGCAACACAGTACGGTATTATTATTTAAAAACTACAAACTATCATTCAATCAAAAGTTCAATATTATGATATTTTGATGGAGTAGCGTTTTTTCGTTACTAGCGTTTTATCTAGTAGCGTTTTATGAGGGTAATGTTTTATGCGGTAGGGTTTTATCTATGAAGCGTTTTATGAATGTAGCGTTTTTCTAGTATGACCAAACAAGCCAGGGGCAGAGGAATATAACAGTCACTTGATGTGCACAGAGCATTAGAATTTACGTGAAATTTTGAAAAACAGAATAAAATTAAAAGAGAAAATAAAATAAGCATCTATTCAATGTGAAATTATTTAAGTCACAATACAAAAAATCTCACGAAAGGTGATTATTTAAATCAAATATTTCATCAAACTAAACTAAAAATTAAAATTTTCGGAAAATTATTAAAGTTTCGCATTAATGATTTTTTTATTGAAAGGAAAATATTCATTTATCAATTTTCAGGACATTTTCTCAATATTTTCGTGCAGAACATTAATTTACAATTAGAAAATAAATAGAAAATAATTTTTAGGTTTTACTGATACATATTTACTATGTTTTAAATAATATTGCTTTATCTTTGACAGTAAAACTTTTTTTAAAACTTTTTTGTTTTGTTTTTTAATTTGCGATATTTACAAAACTTTAGAAGAAAATTGAAAACTTTAAGTGAAATGATCAAGTATTTGCCACAAACTCAAATTTTCTTATCCCCATATCTTCTAAACCTTTGATATTTCAAACTTTTATTATTTGATCTACATATTGAGGTGCAAAGATATAGGGATTATAAAGTCAGATTTTGTGGGAAGGAATCAATTCCTTTAGAAATCTAACCCCCTTTAAACATTCCTGGGGTCATTCATGAGGTCCAGTGCAAAAATGGGTCCGATTGGTTCAGTAGTTTACATAGAGACTAAACCAGGTTTGTTTAACGTAGAAAGTATTACAATCCAGTAAACCAGAGTTTTACCAAGTTTCGTAAAATTAAAGTTTCCATAACCGGGTTTCGGTGAAGATTTCTTAATCGGGGTTTCGTTAGGAATATCATTTTTAGATCTAGATTGAAGGATTTGGCAAATATACACAAAATATCTTTCTGACATTTCATTCATATTTTAAAGAATTTAAATACTATGAACATAAAGTTGAAACTAAGGTTTTCAATTGGAATTCCGTTGCGCAGAATTGTGCGCGACTGTTCTCGAATTGCGCGAAACTGTGCGGAGTTGCACAGGGCCCACAATTACGCGCAAGTAAAATCCACTTGCGTTGGACACCCTAGTTGTAACTCTTTTTCTTTCTCTTGAGAAAAGTCATAAAAGAAATTCGCAGATGTTATAAATCTTATATTTTAGAAATGTTGAGTTTAAGAATCATCCCTCGACAATCCATCAAACCCTGGTGAGAGGAGGTGATAAGAAGTTTATTAAACCATATGGTTTATTTTACAATTGCTTTTCTCTAGCACACGGTGATTTCATCCAAGAAGGAGGTTGGGGTGTAAACACTGATTTCTTCGTTGCACGCTGATTTCATATAAGAAGACGGTTGGGGTGTTAGTACTGATTTCTCCTGAACACGATAATTTCATCCAGAAAGAAGGTTGGGGTGATATTAATGATTTCTTCGTTACACACTGACATCATTTAGTGGAAAGGGTGGGGTGTTTAAATACTGATTTCTCCGGGACACGCTGACTTAATTTAGTAGAGAGGGTGGGGTGAAAACACCGATTTCTCAGGTACACGTTGACTTCATTTAGTAGAGAGGGTGGGGTTTCTCCATTACAAGTTGACTTCATGTAGGAGAGATCACAGCATCATAATCTAGAGGAAATATAGCATCACCCCATCATAATCTAGAGGAAATATAGCATCACCGCATCATAATCTAATGGAAATATAAAATCACAGCATCATGATCTAGAAGAAATATAGCATCACTGCATCATAATCTAATGGAAATATAGCATCACAGCAACATGATTTAGAGGAATATATAGTATCAATGCATCATAATATAGGTAAAATAAAAAATCAATGCATCATAATCTAGGGGAAATTTAGCATCACCGCATCATGATCTAAGGGAAATATAGCATCACCGCATCATGATCTAGAGGAATATATAGCATCACCGCATCATGATCTAGAGAAAATATAGCATCACTGCATCATGATATAGAGGAATATATAGCATCAATGCATCGTAATATAGAGAAATATAGCATAACTGCATTATATCTAGATGAAATATAGCATCATCGCAGCATGATCTAGAGAAAATATAGCATCACCGCATCATGATCTAGAGGAATATATGGCATCAATGCATCATGATATAGAGAAAATAAAGCATGAATGCATCATAATCTAGAGAAAATATAGCATGAATGCATCATAATCTAGAGAAAATATAGCATAACAGGATTATAATTTAGGGAAAATATAGCATCACTGCATCATGATATAGGGAAAATAAAGCATCAATGCATCATAATCGAGAGGTAAAACGGTTCTTTAATCTATTCTCTAATCAACACCCCCTTATCCTCCACCTGTCAATTTTCCCCTTTCATACATGCACATGACCCCCTCCTCTTCACCTGAGGGGAAAAGGTGAAAATCTGATAAAGAATGCATGAGAGGGGATGGAGGGGGGGAGGTTGGATGTTAAAATCAATAAACCTCGCCTCTTTATAACACAATTCTCTGGAGGGAATACTGCACACACACACACATCCGTTACACGCACAAAAACATACAGGGGGAATCCTAATAATGAATAATGTCAAACTTTTTTTAATCAAGGTCTTACGATTTGAAAATGTATTTAACAACTTAAATCATATTTTTCAGGATCACCCTGTACATTCACATGTCAAACACACACTGCCTTACAGACAATAACATATACTGATACATTATAGTAGTTGGGGGGACATTATGTAAACATAATGATTATACCCATTCATATGAAAACAGTGTTAGAACATTATACATTGTTCTCTGACAAATTATTCCTACCTACTATACACACATTCATACACTTGTTTCCTTGTATCCATGTATCCTTGTATCCTTGTATCCTTGTATCCTTGTATCCTTGTATCCTTGTATCCTTGTATCCTTGGGGTCTGTCCTAGTGAACGATTTTTGGACTTCCTTGTATCCTTGTATCCTTGTATCCTTGTATCCTTGTATCCTTGTATCCTTGTATCCTTGTATCCTTGTATCTTTATATTTAACCACTGCACAATGCACATGTTTATTTTCGATATTTTCTTTATCTTATATTTGGCGTATTCTTATTAAGTGTGTCTCAAAAAAATAGATATCAAATGTTTACAAAAATCGAGATTCTATTCAACTATTTAAATCTTCATCAATGTGATAAAAAGATCAATAATGATGCTGACCATATATTATTTTTGGGAATAACTGTGTAAGTTCCTGATATTAAAGATAGTAAACTAGGACACCTGCCTGAATAAGAACCCGGAGTAATACTAAAGAATACTCAACCCTATCCCAAACTCTAGACAACCTGATTTTATCTCATATTTAGACACAAGCCCTGTATTAGAATTATCTCAACCCATTATATTCTTATTTGTAAAGTTTTTGTTTACAAAGCTGTTGCATCATATTCATACTTTTTCTAATACAAAATTCACCAGATAAAAAGGGAGGAAAGTCGTCTTCATTTAATCAAATTTATATCTTTGCAATCTGATGGTGCAAACCTTTGATATTTCAAACATAGAAATTATAGTTTGTGGGAAAGATTTATTTCCTTCAGTGATTTGTATTATTTGACCGAACAGAATTCATATCTACGGTCAATGAAAAAGATGTAGGGATTATAGAAATTAAAGAGTTTGTGGGAAAGATTCATATCCTTCAGTGATTCGTTACGGTTTTGATAAAACACTTTTATGGAAAACTTCAGACAAAAAAGAGATCTTCGAAAAAATCAAATTTATAATTTACAAAATTGATAAAGTAAATTTTTTCCCACGCTGTAAATTAAATTCAAATTGATTTGTAAACATTTTGCTTTCAAGCTTTGTTTTTGTTATTTATTTTAGAATTATTAAGAAATCAAGTAATCAGAATCTACAGTGTGCGGGACTAATAAATTTAATAAGAATATATTTGATGTTATTATAGAACAATCAGATTAACCAGTATACCTTAAATCATCTCACATTCCTGTATGCCGAGTCCATTAGCGCCTGATCTAATCAGGGTTCAGTCATGTGTTTGTTGTCTATTCTGAACAAATAGAAATAGTATGGCGGTAACATCTATCTCATTATCCAATTATTTAGAGATATGAATCCTGCAATCGGCACTTTTAGTTAATGGAAATATTTACTTCTACTGGAACTATAGTGCTCATGGAAAGTAAGGATTGGTCGTCTTCCTCATCCACAGTTTTATGGGGTCCACTGTATGTTCTGCGTATCGTTATTTTCCAAAAGAGTAAACTGATTTCAAAATTTGAATAACACAAACTCAAACCCATTTCTTGCAGACATTTCTAAAAACTATTAAAGATAAGATTTATAATTCAGCTGTTGAATCTCGAACACCTGTCCGGGCTCGACCCAACTGCCTGATTTTGATCAGGCAGTTGGTTAAAGGGACTGTAAGCGAAAATTTAAATGTCACTCTCGGCAAATATAGTAATGCCAGATTTACAACGGTACCCTTGAAACCGTAATCGATCAAAAATGTGGAAGATATTGTCGTTTTCTGACTTTTAAGTGTTTAATTCTGTGAATACCTCTATTGTTTCTGGAGCAAGAAATACGCTTTTATTGAGAAACAACAATTGAAAAAAAACACAGTTTAATTAAACAAAAACATGCATATCTCACACTCCTGTATGCCGAGTCTATTAGCGCCTGATCCAATCGGGGTTCAGCCATGTGTTTGGTGTCTATTCTGAACCAATTGAAATAGTATGGCGGTGACATCAAACTTTCTATCTCATTAGCCAATTAGAGATATGAATCCTTCAATCAGCGCTATCAGTAAATGGAAATATTTACTTCTACTGAAACTATAGAGCTAATTCAATAATGCTTTCAAGGGTACTCTTGTAAATCGGACATCACAATCTTTGAATGGAGACTCACTTTAAATAACGCTTATAGTCCCTTTAAATCAGGTAGAAGACAACGCAGAGTTCTTGAATCATTAATAATATGAGGAAGCGTATAAACATGAAACAGGCATAGACAAATATATAATATTAGATGTATATACAGAGCGTCCCATATCATATTAGATTATCTCCAATCTTTAACACCCAAAATAGACCCCTTAATACTCGAAAATCTTATCATTTTCCACAAGAAAATTCTTATATAAGCCTTATGTTATTTTTCAAAATGGTTCATTATAATGAAATTTTCTAATTAGTCCCGAAAATCGTAATTTAGACCCGTTCTCGGTCTAATATGATGTGGGTTTTGAACCTGTACCAGTAGGATCACTAGGACCTGGAGCTGGTATAAACCTGAACCTATTGGATCACTAGGACCTGGAGCTGGTATAAACCTGAACTATCCCCCCTTTCTCTCTACATCTATGTAATTGAAGCAAAAAATCAATGATTAGTGTTATAGTTGGAAAACGGTTATTTTTGTCAGCAGCAGATTCTGGTATGAAGTTTTAGCAGAATATTCAAAAAAAAATATTCATTCTGAATAATTTTTTGTGTGGATTTTATTGAATAAAGTGCGTAATTTAATTTACTCCAGATTAATTTCTCTTTCTCCTTTCTCATCTCTCATTGGCCGAGATTTGACGAGAAGATGCTGCTCGGCCTCTGATTGGATAGTATCTTTCAAGATGATGCATCCTGTCCTCTGATTGGTCGATATCTCTCAAGATGATGCTTTCTCTCCACTGATTGGTCCAGATCTATACAAAAGATGCTGATCTCTTTTCCGATTAGCGGAGATTTAATTGAGAGATTTCTTTCTATTCCCCTATTGGTTGGGGGATAGTACCCAACTTTCCCCATATGTTCAATTTCTTTCTATTGGGTGGAGCATAGTGTTTGTTCAATATATAAACATGTATTCTCCTCCCTTCCCCCCTCCCCCCCTCCTCAGCCATGGGCAGGTGTTGCACATTAAAGCAGTGGTGCATGAAATAAGTAAATCTAAGTATTGATGCTAGAACATCATATACTTTTCACAGACTGTCATTCATTCATTCATTCATTCATTCATTCATTCATTCATTCATTCATTCATTCATTCATTCATTCATTCATTCATTCATTCATCCTTTCATCTACTCATCCTCAAATTTATCAGTCTGTACAAAATTACTGAGTTCCCAAATCTACCAGAGGACAGAGAACTCAGTGTATATATCTCCAAAATGCTGTTTAAAAACCGTAAAATAGGAGTGTACGCTAGTGTACTGTGTGAACTCAACGCGGATGACGTCACATTTATTCCTGGAAAATCTAGAATATTCTACATCAATATTCCTTAAATATATTAAACAGCTTGCAAACCAAGTGCTCAACAATTACAAATGAATCTTTAAATGAAATGTCACTTGAAATAACCCTTACAGTCATTTTCAGGGACATAAACAATCATGAGATATGCTTCCTTAATGTTTTAAGGGATATAAACAATTATGAGATATGCTTCCTTAATGTTTTTTATAATAACAAATAAAATGTTTGTTTAGTCCAAGTACATTAAGTGTTTTCCTAATAGATGTAGTTTTATAGGATACTAGCTTGAGAACCCATCGTTTCCCATGTTACTCATAGTTACTACCCCCGTCTACCCGCACTTGGTTGATTTTTCTGGGAAAATTCTCCCGAGTTCCCCCAATCAAAATTTGAGGCAAATCGGTCCAGGGGTTCCTGAGTTATGATCAGATAAAGAAACAAAAAGACAGACAAAAGCAGAGATTACAACTTTATCTACATAGATATGTCTCATACCCCCCAATTTATTTTTTAAGATGAGAGAATTTTTCAATTGCCGATTTGTTTCTCTTTACAATGGAAGTCAGTTAGAATATGCATCTTTTAATTCTGATTGATATCAAATAAATAGCTTTAATTTTGTTTTTAAACATTTCATTTCATGATTAGGAGGGGAAAGTAAGAATAAACAATGTATATAAAGGTTGAACAAGAAAACTAGCAAAAAGTTGTGTTTGGCACTGATTGTATTTTTATCCTACTTTTGTTCTAACTATTCCGAATATTTAACAAATAAACGGTGAAACTTACATTTTAGAGGTGTTTATTTTAGGAGGCAAAGCTAACCTGCGGCGCATCAGAAAGCCTAACCTCATCCTAGAATAAAAGAAAAATTTGATTTTTTATTTGATTTTCGGAGTTTGTCTTTTCAGAAATTTGTTTTTCCGAAGATTGTCATGTCAGTTTGTATTTCAGGATTTTTAGGAGTTTGTATTTCCGCAGTTTGTTTTTCAGAAGCTTGCATTCCGAAATTTGTATTTCAGGAGTTTGTATTTCAGGAGTCCGAATATCAGAAGTTTGTATTTCTGGAGTTTGTATTTCAAGATTTTGTATTTTAAGAGTTAATATTCCAAGATTTTGTATTTCAAGGGTTTGTTTCTCCACAGTTTGTATTTCCACAGTTTTTATTTAAGAGTTTGTATTTCCGCAGTTTGTTTTATATGGATTTGCATTTCCACAATTTGTATTTTAAGAGTTTGTAATTTAGGAGTTTATAATTCTGCAGTTTGTATTTTTTTTTCGTAGCTTGTATTTCAAGAGTTTGTATTTTAGGAGTTTGTGTTTAAGGAGTTTGTATTCTGCAGTTTGTTTTTTTCGTAGTTTGTATTTCAAGAGTTTGTATTTTAGGTGTTTGTGTTTAAGGAGTTTGTATTTTGGAGTTTTTATTTTAGGAGTTTGTATTTAAGGAGTTTTTCATGTCACCGTTATGTTTTTATAATTTCTTGCGTAATTTAATATTTTAAAATGTCAATAATTAAACTTTATGTTCATCTGTGCAGTTTAAGTGTTAATATTCGTGATTGTCTGCGTGCGTTCTACAATGTTAGTTTGTTTGTTTGTGATGACTAAAAGCAGGGGAGAGGAACTACGTGATGGGGGATCTAGGGGGAAAAGTTGAGAAATCAATATGACGGTGATAATAATCATGATAATAATAATAAGCATGTGTGTTGAATGGTTTTAGTTCTCTAGTACTGTATGTAGACTAGGACCTGGAGAGAGAAGAATCGATAGAACCAGATGTTGAGGACAGGTATACAAACCTAACCCCATAACTCAACTTAATATACCTTTATCATTTAATTGTTATTCCCCTTACCCCCCCTTTTTTATACATACCACCCCCTTTCTTTTCCCTACGCCCCCCTTTTCATCAATATGTCCTCTTACTTTTATACTGTTTTCAAATTTTCCCTTCATAAAACTTGATCGTTTGAGCACAAAGGAAGAAGTATTTTTTTTTCAAGTTAATAAAAGAAAAAAGATAATATCGTCCACAATATTGCTCAGATAAAGGCGTTAAGGGTGCTGTTGTGAATAGGACATGCCCCTCTTCAGATGGGAAGTCACATGAAATTTCCTCAACATTCCTTTCAAGATTAACTAGCAAGACGTAGCATTATTAAATATGAAGTTACTTTCTCAAAATACATATTTCTTCCAACTTGCTATTTTCATTCTTTCATTTCCTCAGAATAATTTCCACAATTCTTTCTGTGTTAGTGAGAAAGCGCTATTTTGTTTCTCCCCCCCCCCTAGCCACCTTATTCCCCTCCATTATATTTACTACAGATATTTTTCAAGTTTGTTCCTGCAGAGTTTTCTATAATTGAGATGAATGACTGGGTTGGATCATTTCATGATTTAGCTCTAGGTCTGGGGCATATACTGCTCAATGTTTAGTCGATAAATATCTCATCAAGACATTCTCTCCAGTCTAGATCTGGGACTAACCAACCTTAACAATACCCGGATCCCGGATTTAAACCCGTCCTTTAATTACCCGGATACAGAAGATAAACACGTCCTTTAAATACCCGGATACTAGAGTTAAACCCTGTCCTTAAAAGCGGATACTAAAGCTAAACCCGTCCAATAAAGTGAATACTTGGCTTAAACCCGTCCTTAAAGTATTTGAGGTTTTTCGACAAACTCAAGTTATCAAATCCTTATATCTTTGTAACCTAATGGTGTAAACCTTTAATAATTCAAACTTAGATTATTTAGTCTAACAGAAATCATGTTTGAAGTATCTTGTCTACGACATTGGGTTGCAAAGATAAAGGGATTGGAAACTAAAAGTTTGTGGCAAAACTAGAGTGTAAGATGAATATTTGGATATTTGTAAAATCTGTTTCTCTATTGTAAGATGAATATTTGGTTATTTGCAATTTATTTCTCTATTGTAAGATGAATATTCGGATATTTGCAATTTATTTCTCTATTGTAAGATGTTATTAAATATTTGGATATTTGTAAAATCTGTTTCTCTAATGTAAGATGAATATTCGGATATTTGTAAAATTTATTTCTCTACTGTAAGATGAATATTTGGATATTTGTAAAATCTGCTTCTCTATTGTAAGATGAATATTTGGATATTTGCAATTTATTTCTCTATTGTAAGATGAATATTCAGATATTTGTAAAATGTGTTTCTCTATTGTTAGATGTTATTAAATATTTGGATTTATGTAAAAAGATTTTGGTCTGATTTTCTAATCCCTAAATCTTTGCAACCAAATGTCGTTTGATATTTAAAACTATACAGTCTGTTAGATCAAATTATCTAAGTTTGAAATACCAAAGGTTTACACGATAAGGTTGCAAAAATATAGGGAAAAGAAAATTTGAGTTTGTGGCAATGACTCAATTCCTTTGTTTTTCTGTTGTAAGATGAATATCCGAATATTTGTAAGGTTTGTTATTTTCTCTCTCAGGTGTTTGATCGATACTGCTCTGCACCATTTCTACTTTATCTTTACACAGAACTAATCTTAATATATCCGAGTCCTGCAGTGCAGACATGCACCCGGAGTAATATCATGAAACCAACCTGGACCCAACCCCTTTCAATCATATCATCTATATTAATGTATCAACTATTTCTGCACCCAACATAAACAATAAAAGTCTACATGTCTGTAACCATTAAACAATTGCTAAATAAACATTATTTGTGTACATTTTACCGTTATTATTTGTTTTTTCCCCTTGATTTTCCAAAGAGAAAAATACCCAAAGGTCGGAACTTTGATATCGTTAATTTTGAACGCTTGATCTCGATATCCAATGTGGGCTCTTTTAATTTGAGGAACAATGCTTGATCTCTTCATTTCATTTATCCCTGCAGGGTATGATTACTGCACGAGATATCAAAAGGAATGAAACTACTCCTATAAAAGATGGAGATTAGTTCTTACAACCTAGATTTACAAAACGAAAGTTCTGACTTGTGGTTTTCCTTGTCGAAAATTTAATATTAAGACACTTTGCTTTAAAAATAATTTATTGGCAGGCTTAAAGTTTTTGGACAAAATAATATAATTATAATAGACTTAGGGAGTAGACTTTGTGCAGGGTTAGGTGGCAAAAATACTTTTTTGGTAGGTTTCAGTGGGGTTGAATTTTTCGGTTTTGTAAACTGTATTTGGTATTCGTCTAGACTTAGTTTTTAGTCAAAGAGAATAGAATTTTTTAGTCCTGGGGCCAGATTTAATGAAGAGTGATTAGCGAGACCTAGTTGAACCACTTCAAGCTGAAGCAAAAGTTGTTAAATTTAGTCTACATAGTTAAATTCCGTTTTTTATTCATTAAAAGAGTTGAGTCTTTGCCACAAACTCTAATTTTCTAATCCCTATGTCATGCAACCCAATTTCGTAAACCTTAGATATTTTAAATTATGAAGTCTAATAATTTAAATTTGAAATATTAAAGGTTTATATTGTCAGTTACCGAAGATATAGAGATTAGAAAATTTGAGTTTGTGGCAAAAACTCAATTCCTTTGATCATTGATGGCTTAAATATTATTTTTTGTGTGTAAAACAGAAATCAATTTCCGTTATAATCGAAATAAAATAAAATAAAAAGAATCATGTATATTTAATTTTATTCATTATTGCAATAAAATAGATAGATAGATAGAATGTGCATTGAACTAGAGGTTGACTAGTGTAATGGTATATTATGGCATAATTATTAAATATGTAAATATGTGCTGTAGAAAGATTTGTTCAGATATTTTCTAGTTTACGTATAAACAAGGTTTACATGTCTGCATAGTATTCATTTACAGAGTTTACAACTTTTAATGCATTTTTTCATATCTTTTGCTAAATTTTCACGACTTTAACGACTATATTACATTTTTTCCCTCAAACTCTGGTTTTTATAGTTCAATAATTTCACTTTTTAGCATAAAATGCATGCTGTGTACATTATTACAGGCTTTGCAGTACACCCGTTGACAATTAAAAAACTGGTTTTGACATAAAATGGACGGATTAGATTAACAAGACATTTTGAAGCACATTTAAAGCGTGAGAAAAAAACAGGAATGCAATTTTTAATAATTGTCATTTAATGATTTGAATAAATAAACGGATATTCCATGGTTTATGAATAAATGACGAACTATGTAGATGTACACAATTATTTTTAGTTTACAATTAGTAGTGTGCATTTATGTAAATTTAATAATAAATATTTCAGGCATTGATTGCATGCAAATAATTTCAATCTTGCGGTACATTTACATTGCATAGTGTTAAGCATACTCAAGGGCTAATTAAAGATAATCATAGCATCAGCTTAAACTAATTAAGGCATTGTGAATACCATGGTTTTTAAAAAATACTCTGTTAGGAGTAATCCTGTACAGACTAGAAATTAACAAAAATAAGTAGTCGAGTTTTGAACATACGATCAAACAACATTTGATAAGTATCTAAATTCTTGGTTAAGTAGGTAAGTGAGCAATTTTACTTTTTTTAAACTATACCAGACGTTGTGTAGATATCTGGGTTTGGGGTAGAATACACCGGAACGGATCAGTTGATTTCTCAGCTTTGGCTGCACTGAGAAGACTCAACTTGTTGATTTTATCCATTAGGTTTGCTCTCTTAGTTACAATATTCTCCAGGAGAGGTTTCGGTATCTCCGGACTAGCCGGAGCAGGTCTCTCCACCTCTAGGTTCAGGTTCTGGTTGTGATCATTAGAGAGTTGATCATTCTGGTTGATTTGATCATGACTCTTCTTGTGCTTTATAAAATCCATCCTACTGGTGAAATCCTTGCTGCAGACATCGCAGAGATATTGTTTGGTTCTGGTGTGAGATAAAACATGTTTTCCAAGCTCAACTGTAGATTTAAATTGACAAGGACAGAAGATACAGTTGACCCTTGTCAATCCTTCATCATTAGGTTCACGTCTGAAGTTAGCATCTATAGGTATATGGGAGGCAGCCTCGTAAACCTCAATGTTCTCTCTATACACGTCAGGGTGCTCATCCTCAATATGTGCAATGGTCTCAGCGCGATGGAGGTACTCCTCGTTGCAGATATGGCACTTGAAGTAGCTCTTGACATCCACCACGCCAGAGGTCTCGTCGTCGTCCCCATCCAGATCCCCAGGGTACTCCTGGTTTAGATGCTTCTCATAGTGGTGTTTCATCAGATTTTCTTCTGAAGAGAAGGTTGAACTGGGACACTTACTGCATTTAAACGGACGATCAGAGACATTTCTCGAGTTGTGTCCGGAGTCAAGTACTCCTCCATGTTTCCGAACCTGGTGCCGATCCCGGTTTGACTTTGTGGTGAACCAGAGTTTGCAATCCTGACACTTGTACGGTTTCTGTCCAGTGTGAGTCAGGATATGACGGTTTAGGGATGAAGTCCAGGGAAATTTCCTGTAGCAGAAAGGGCAATCAATTTTGTGGGGAGCAGCAGAGTATGCACTCTTCCTCTCATCTCCGTTCTCCTTGCATTCTTCATCATCCTCCCGTATTTCCTCAGCGTTGGAGTCAGAGAAGAACTGGGGGAAGGATTGGTTGGTGGCGGAGGACAGCAGTTTGGTTACACTCGCTAGATCTACAGAATCTTCTTCCTTCTTCTTGTCAGGTTTATCATCGATCACGAGCAGACCATCCTCTTCCTTCTCTGTATCTGTATCTTCATCAGGTTTATGGCCAGCTTCATCGTCTTGGATTTGAAGAGAGAGTGGGAATAAATGTTTTCTTGATCCTCTTCCCTTCCCGCTCCAGCACTCTGGATGTTGTTGCTTTATGTGACGCTCCATATTAGATCTCAGAGTAAACTTGGCATTGCAACTTTGGCAAGAATAGGGTCTTTCCGTCCTGTATCTTTTCTGCTTTGGTTTCTTCATTAGAACTCCGTTCTTGATCACCATCTTGTACATTGATTCATCCAGCTTTTCTTCAGTATCAGATATCTCAGAAACCTTAACTACTGGAGAAGGTTCTTCAATATGTTCTTCAGGTTTAGGGGGAACCTGAGCTTGACTAAGATTCTGCAGAGCCTCTGCTGCCTCTCGCTGCTGGAGAAACTCTGCTTGTTTTTTAGCAAACTCTTGAGCTGCCAGGAACGGAGACAGATCAACTGGAGGAACTGGCAGGTTTCCTCCATAGTAACTGTTCTTATTATGCAGTCCTGAGATTAAGCTTTGTTGACTGAGTAAATATGGCATGGCTGCAAGGTAGGGATAGAAAATGCTAGGTTGTTGTTGGTTCTGAAGACCAGGGAGAAGCATTGGGAACCCAGGAGGGAATCCCCCCGGGAGTTTGGGTCCTACTCTGAACTTTGGCTCTTGATGGTTTGTACTTTCATCCTCTTGGTGATCAACTGGCTCTCTTCTCTTTTCATCCTTAACCTTGCTCAGGTCTAAAGGTGCTTCATCATCTGAACCCAAACTATTGCTTCTTCTCCTTGGCGAGAAACCAGGAGGTTTATGTTCTCCAATAGCCTCTGCAATATGATCCACGTCCTTGGCATACTCTGGGTGTGTATGGATCCCGTGTTGAATAACGGCAAACTTTGACATAAAAGTAAGCTTGCAAACTTTGCAACGAAATGCAAAATCTGACTCCATATCCATAGGTTCAGAACCATTCTCCTCTATACCGTTCCTGGAACCCTCTCCGGACATCTGCATCCTTGTGATCAATGTCTCTGTATCCTCTGTCTCATGGATGATCAAACAATCCCTAATCTGCTCCCTTGAGGTTTTCCTGTGCTTATTCTTCAGATGTCTCTCACAGTTTGCCTTTGTTGTAAATCCAAAGTTGCAAACCTTGCATTCGAACGGTTTTTCTCCGGTGTGTCGTCTCATATGGCGGGTGAGGGTGCTCTTGTCGTTACTGGTGTAGGTACAGGTCCCAACGTTGCACCTATAAGGGGCCTTGTCCAAATGCTCCTTGTTGTGCCCCTTCAGGGCTCTCAGGTTAGGGAATACACTAGGGCACTGGCTGCAAGGAAACTCTCCCTTCATTTTCATTTCTTTAATTACAGGATCATCGTCAAGAAAACTCTCTCCCTCGTCCAACCTCATCCTTTTCCCTCCAGGACTCTCGGGCTCGGAGAGGGTTGAGTTCACGCTGTGTTCAGAGGTGATAGACTCTGCAATACTGGGTTGAGAGTTTTTATTTTCTCCGGCCATAGCGGAAAAGTTTTGAGTGATGGATAGGATACTCTGAACATCTGCCAGATCTTTCTCTTTCAGAACAGGACGGGTGAGGGCTCCCTCTAGATGTTTGGTTATAGGTGAGAGGGATACAGGGAGAGATATTGGAACCTGAACCCCGGATAATGAAGCTGATAGGTTCGGATATTTGATTTCAGAAAAGTTTGATATTGGCTGAAAATGGTGAAGATACTTGTGTATGTTTAAACTCTGGAAAGTAGAATAAATAGCGGTGCAGGAGTCACAGCGGAGCTGTTGTCCAGGATGGGTTGAGAGAATGTGTGCTTCCAGGAGCAGATCAGAGCTGTATGTCTTCTCACACACAGGACACATCTGCTCCGTCTTCTCCGGGTAGTTGTTATTACTGGTCTCCTCCCGATCCATTAAACTGAAACTTGCCTCTCTCTTCTTTGCTTTCTTAGGAAGAACAAGAACCTTCCCATCCTCTCCCTCTGCTCCTTTCACCCCGTGGGTTCTCTGGTGTCTGTGCATGTTTCCATTCGTTGTAAAGGTTTGTCCGCAGAAGATACATGAGAATGGTCTCTCCCCTGAGTGGACCAACATGTGCCTGTCCAAGGAGCTGAAGGAGGACAACATCTTCCCACATAGACAGCAGTTGTACACCTTGGTCTGACCTAAACATAGATATATATATAGACATACATATTGGATATATCTAGATAGATAGATAGATAGATAGATAGAATGATAAATAAAGAGATAGATACATAGACAGATAGACAGACAGACAGACAGACAGACAGATAGATAGATAGATAGATAGATAGATAGATAGATAGACAGACAGATAAATAGATAGATAGATAGATGGATAGATAAATAGATAGATAGATAGATAAATAAACATATTTTAAGTATACATCATAAAGATAGATAATACCCATTATACCCACTAATATAGTGAATTGATTACAACTTTAATGCGACAGTAAAACAAAAAAGAGTAATCAGAATTATTCTACAGTGCTCTCTGAGCTAGTTTGAACCTGTACCAGTAGGATCACTAGGACCTGGAGCTGGTATAAACCTGAACCTATTGGATCACTAGGACCTGGAGCTGGTATAAACCTGAACATATAGGATCACTAGGACCTGGAGTTAGTTTAAACCTGTACCTATAGGATTACTAGGACCTAGAGCCAGAGCTGATATAAATCTGAACCTGTAGGATCACTTGAATATGAAGATGGTTTGAATATGTATTTGTAGGATAACTAGGGTCTGGAGAAGGTTTAAATAGGTACCTGTGTAGGATCACCAGGGTCTGGAGAAGGTTCGAATATTTACCTGTAGAATCACTAGGACTTGGAGAAGGTTTAAATATTTACCCTTAGAATCACTAGGGTCTGGAGAAGGTTTAAATATTTACCTGTAGAATCACTAGGACTTGGAGAGGGTTTAAATATTTACCTACAGGATCACTAGGATCTGGAGAAGGTCTAAATATTTATCTGTAGGATTACTAGGGTTTGGAGAAGGTTTGAATATTTAATTGTAGGATCACTAGGATCTGGAGAAGGTTTAAATATTTACCTCTAGAATCACTAGTGTCTGGAGAAGGTTTAAATTATTACTTTTGGGATACCTAGTGTCTGGAGAAGGTTCAAATTGTTACCTGTAGGATCACTAGGGTCTGGAGAAGGTTTAACCTCGTTATGTCCCCGGAGATGGGACGTAAAATCTCTCTGACAGGATAAGACCTGACTGCAGAGTGGACACTTGAAATCCGGGATGCAAGGCTCGGAATCATCACTATATCCCTGAAATAAAACAAATTTAGCATTTTTTCTATTTTCAGTTTAAAAAAATAGTATTGATCTTGATAAAATGAATGAATTTACCTGAATCTGATTTGGTTTGGTTGATTTCCTCCGTCTGCCAGGATTTTCAGAATCTGAATCTCTTCTCTCCTCATCCTCATCCTCCTCATCATACTCCCTCATTCCTTCCTCATCATCCCTCATCCTGCCCTCATTCTCCGAGTATGGGGATGAGGGTAGGGAGTGAGTACGGATGGGGGCAGGGGAGGAGGGAGGAGAAGGAACAGGGGACGGAAGGGACAGAGTAGGTATTTCTAAAACCTCTTTCTCACAATCCTCTTGTTTAGAAGGTTCGGACGAACCCTGCTCCGCATCTATGTGCTCCTCTGGCATCCTGGAGAAACAACAAGTTTATTAAACCTTTAATTAAACTAATCTCAACTATTTTATTAATATTTGGATCCTGAGATCAAATGGACGGTGCCTAAGATGAGAGAATAATGAAGAAATAAAAAGATTAATAATTTAAACTGTATAAAACATTAAATGCTAAACATCTCAGATTTACAGAGCAGAGAACCTTCCCCTCCTTTCTCATAGCGCTTTACTTCAATCTAAACCCAGCTCCACCTTCCCTCCTCATTTTCCCGGCATAATCCTCTCCTTCTAAGTTTCAATACCATTCTGACATTATACAGTGGGGCTCACTAAACTGTGAAATAGGAAGACGACTGTTAGACTCAAGTTAATGCTTTAAATAATCCGATAAACATGAAGCACAGCACGTGTGCAGTGCAACCGGACCTATTTCACTTAATCAGTGGATTTTCAAGCTAACAACATGAAATGCACATAGTATAACTTAAAAGTCATCTTCTTATTTCACAGCATTATTATTCCCACTTTACATCAACAAAAAAATTTACCTCAGTTGTCAAATGCTGGGTTTAGAATGTGTGTTTGTGTGTTCAAGGTTCCAAATCTGAAATCAGAGAAGTTTTGAATAAAGTTCGCCAGATTAACTTACTAATAAGCTCCTTACAATCTTTATACGCATTTTATTGGAGCTACTTCACAGTTATATACCTTTGCCCAAATATTAATCGTTAGTTCAGGGGTTAAACAGTACATTCATTTCATTATTTGGAATAAAATTGCCTTTTTTTACCAAAGCTAACTTTTATCTGACACGACTTTAACGTCAATGTAATAGAATTATTAAAAAGGATAGAATGATGTGCATGACATTAAATAAGATAGAATGATGTGCATGACATTAAAAAAGATAGAATGATGTGCATGACATTAAAAAAAATAGATGAAAAAAGACACAACTGGCAAAAATAAAAAGAAAATTAAGAGAAAATGAGAAGAAAGGGTGAATTAATTTACCAGGAAAATTATAAAAATATCTATTTCCAAAAAATCTAAATCCTATTTTATTGATAATGAATTTAAAAATGAATAAAAAACTAGATTTGTATAGTTGAGATTGTATACACGAACTAGGCAACTAAATCTGATGAATAAGGTTTACTGCTAGATAATTACAACATGTTTACAAATATCTACCATTTATTCATATTTCTATAAATTTTATTTTGTGATATAGGCCATTTTAAAACTCATGTTGTCGTGCATAAAATATTTCACAATAGATAACTTGGCAAATCTTTCAAAGTTTATATAGCGAAATTTTCATATAAATACAAGTTTTCACTCTGGTACACAGATAATACATTTACTCTGGTACACAGATAATACATTTACTCTGGTACAAAGATAATACATTTACTCTGGTACAAAGAGAGTACATTTACTCTGGNATATATATATAAATATATATATATATACATATATATATATTATTGCCTTCTTTCGTAGTATCTACTGTGGAAAACTATGTTGTTCTTTTTTTAACCACTTCTATATATTATAGTTAACTCCAATCTCAAGATGTAGAGTTATTACGTATATGAGATTATAATAAATAAATAAGGGAATAAGTAAACCCCTTTATTACTGCTGAAATAATTTTTTTTGCTTTTTTAAAGTAGATATAGATAAAGACTAATTTATATTCTTATTTCGATAAAGCACGCCTGACTGTATAATTTTCTATAAAAGTACCTTTTTACATAGTTAATCTGGAGACCCCGGTAATTATGTCAATAATTGCGTAAAATTAGTTTAAACTTAAAACTAGAAAAGAAACTGCAATGCATTGTTATTGTACTGTATTTGTATGCAGTAATACCATGGAATAATTACTTATTTTAACACGAACTTTTATTTTAGAAAATAAAATAAGCGAAAGTGGATAAAATAAGAATTAAAACAACATTGTTAAACAGAGATGAAACAAATTAAAAAGACATGGAGATTTGAGATTGGAGATTGGAAATTAGATTGGAGATTGGAGGTTGGAGATTGGAACTTGGAGATTGGAGATTTTAAATCGGAGATTGGAGATTGCAGATTGGAGATTGGAGATTGCAGATTGCAGATTGCAGATTGCAGATTGCAGATTGCAGATTGCAGATTGCAGATTGCAGATTGCAGATTGCAGATTGCAGATTGCAGATGGATAAGATAGAGAAAGAAAAGATGGAGAAATTAAGACCAAAGGAGAAAAGAAGTAAAAATGAGGATAGAAAACTTCAAATGATAATGGATGAATACAGCAAAATAATGTATGAAAGAGAAATCATGTTCAAAAGAGTGTATGAAAAAGAAAATATGAAAAAAGAAAGAACCAAACAATGTTCATAGCATAACCAATAGAAAAGGAAAAAGTTGATAAAATGAAGAAAAAATGTTTGTAAAAAAGTGGAAACAGAGATGACTTAGAGAAAGAGAAAAAATGAAAAAATGAAGGGAAAGAAGAGATAGATAATGATGGAAAAACATAGAAAATAAAAATACGGAAAAATTAAGATATGTCAAATTTCTGAGTACAGAACTGAAGTGTGCCAGCTCTCTGACTGAGTTGTATCTCCGTATATACTGCTTAACTCCCACCATAGATTCCTCTTATGCCTAGAGATAACAACTGCTCTGTTTGCGGTATAGGAGTTATACCAGATATACAAGCAAAATAGAAACATGGGAAAGGAAGATAAAGTAAGGAAGATGTAAGGGGAAAGGAAGATAAAGGAAGGAAGATGTAAGGGGAAAGGAAGATAAAGTAAGGAAGATGTAAGGGGAAAGGAAGATAAAGTAAGGAAGCTGTAAGGGGAAAGATGACAAAAAAGATGAAAAAACTATTGTTCGAGATTTAAGAGCTAGAGTATAGATATAGATAAAGAATAAGAAACAAAAGAGAAGAAAAGTTTAGTAGATGAAATGAGAAAGCAGCAATAATAGCAAAAAGAAGAAAGAGTAATAAAAAAGCAGAAACGGACGTGAAAATAAAATGGTTTAAATTGTGAAAAAAGTAAATTTGAATTTAAAGAAACTAATCTAGTTCTATATTTCGAACTAGTAAACTGTTTGTGTTCTATATTTCGAACTAATAAACTATGTGTGTTCTTTATTTCGAACTAATAAACTATTTGTGTTCTATATTTCGAACTAATAAACTATTTTTGTTCTATATTTCGAACTAATAAACTGTTTGTGTGCTATATTTCGAATTAATAAACTATTTGTGTTCTATATTTCGAACTCATAAACTATTTGAGTTTCATATTTCGAACTAATAAACTATTTGTGTTCCATATTTCGAACTAATAAACTATTTGTGTTCTTTAATTCGAATTAATAAACTATTTGTGTTCTATATTTCGAACTAATAAACTATTTGTGTTCTATATTTCGAACTAATAAACTATTTGTGTTCTATATTTCGAACTAATAAACTATTTTTGTTCTATATTTCGAAGTCTAAGGTATTATTTGTCTTGTGAAAATATTATTTATTATCACAATGTAGTAAACTAATCAATCATAATTTGTCTTTAGAAAATACTCTTCAGGTATGATTTCCCCTACCCCTACCTCTTCCNACTTTTTAACTTTTCAAATTATAAAAGTATAGTAGTCAATAAGCTTAACGAAAAAATAAATTAAAGATTTCTATGAAAAAAGTTTTTCATGCACAACAAAATATCGGCTACAAACCCTACTCAGAATGGATGCAATGCATATGCAATTGCCACTTATACAGATTATGCTACTATAGCAAAGGGACTTCTTAGCAATACGAATGTTACTTTTACTGGTTGTATGCTACTAAAAGAAGGACACTGCACTGAGCAATATGCTACTGAAAGAAGACAACTACTAATCAATATACTTGCTACTTATCTGATAGTATGCTACAGAATAACAACTATATGCTTGCTACTTATCTGATAGTATGCTACAGAATGACAACTATATGCTTGCTACTTATCTGATAGTATGCTACAGAATTACAACTATATGCTTGCTACTTATCTGATAATATGCTACAGAATGACAACTATATGCTTGCTACTTATCTGATAGTATGCTACAGAATTACAACTATATGCTTGCTACTTATCTGATAATATGCTACAGAATGACAACTATATGCTTGCTACTTATCTGATAGTATTCTACTGAAAGACAACTAAATGCTTGCTGCTTATACAGATAGTATTCTACTGAAAGACAACTATATGCTTGCTACTATCAATGTTTATTCTTATCATTCTTAGATCCCAAACCAAATCTGAACCAAAACCCATCTATCTATCTGCATATCTATCTATCTATCTATCTATCTATCTATCTATCTATCTATCTATCTATCTATCAAATTAAATGACTCTGAATTAATTTCTAAAATCTTGATAAGAGCTAAGATCCTATTTGGAAAATTTAAATTCAATTCAATTCAATTCTTGATAATCGTTTGATTACAAGGTTATATTTTGTATCTTAGGTTGTAAATTGCATCCAGGGAAATCAAATTAAATAATTTATTAGATTTTATCGGAATGTTTTTTTTTATTATTTCAATGAAGTTGAAACCCAATCCTCGCCAATTCTAACCGTTTGCAGAGTCAGCTTTATTTTTTCTTTCATTCTTTCAATCTTTCAATTAGTTCATTTTCTGTATCCTTGTATCCTTGTATCCTTGTATCCTTGTATCCGTGTATCCTTGTATCCTTGTATCCTTGTATCATTGTATCTTTGTATCCTTGTATCCTTGTATCCTTATATCCTTGTATCCTTGTTTTCTTGTATCCATGTATCTTTGTATCATTCTATCCATGTTTTCTGCATTTACCTTTGTTACTTGAATAGAAATTATTAAGACTGGTTTTTAATTACAATAATTATGATTATTTTTAATTATCCTGTGCATGATATTGTATATTTAATCTAATTATCTAAATATATTTATTGCAAGATAATTACTTCCTACAGATAATGTGTGTGTGAAAAATTACCCTGACCAAATCCCCCCTATCCTTCTACACAAATCCCGCACCTTTCCCCCATCTCCCCTCTCTTCAATTACTATCAAAATTTTCCCCTACTGATCCAATAATGGACAGTCATATCTCCCCCCCCCCCCCCCCCC
>NW_019396859.1:0-34875 GCF_000591075.1 Eurytemora carolleeae | reverse complement strand
GGGGGGGGGGGGATAAAGGATTTGAGATGGCATGGATGAGAGAGGGAATAGATGAGAGAGGGAATAGATGAGAGAGGGAATAGATGAGAGAGGGAAAAGATGAGAGAGGTAATAGATGAGAGAGGGAATATATGAGAGAGGGAATAGATGAGAGACGGAAAAGATGAGAGAAGGAATAGATAAGAGAAGATAGATGAGAGAGGGAATAGTTGAAAGAAGAGAATAGATGAAAGAGGGAATAGATGAGGGAGGGAATAGATGAGAGAAAGAATAGATGAGAGAAGGAATAGATAAGAGAAGATAGACGAGAGAGGGAATAGATGAAAGAAGAGAATAGATGAAAGAGGGAATAGATAAGAAGATAGATGAGAAGAGCGGGGATGATAGAATAAGCTGAAATAAGCAAGAAAAAATAAGTTTACTTAATAAAAAGAATTTAAAAGTAAAATTTTAATTCAGTAAAGTTCACTTTTGTTTAACTTGTATATATTAAAAGAACAACATTCAGTATTGGAACATTTTTATGAAAGATAATTAATTTCTGTTTTCTATCCTTGTATCCTTGCATACTTTATTTCTTGTATCCTTATATATATATACAAGGCTTTTAGGTCGCTTCGCGCCCATCTTCTATTTCAATTGTGAACATGTTCCCTTTGTATACACTGTAAAACAAAATAAAACAAAAAATTTGCGGATTTTATATTAAAAGGTTCACCCGTTTTGATGTTTATTGGATACAAACAAACAAACAAACAGACAGACAAGGAATGTATATATATATAGATATAAATCATTAATCTTCCAATCTTCCATATCTTCCAATCTACCATATCTTTCAATCTTCCATATCTACAATCCTCTTTATCATCCAATCTTCTTCCTTCGGCTTTATCTTCCGCTCTTGATTCTACTAACTTTATCCACCAATCTTCCTTCTTCTCTCTTTATCATCTAATCTTCTTCCTTCGGCTTTATCTTCCTCTCTTGATTCTACCAACTTTCTCTACCAATCTTCCTTCTTCCGGCTTCATTTTCCTATCTTTCATAACTTTAAATTTTTTACATTGTGTGTTTATCTTCCTATCTTCGGGTTTCTGTATTTCTGTATTGTACTTTGAATCAATTTTATTTTTTCCTCTCTTCTCCAACCCTTTTCTTTCCTTTATCCGTAATGTGTCTCCAACTCACTCTCTCTTTTCTCTTCTTTCCTTTCCCTCTTCTCTTTTCTACCACCCCCTCCCCCCTCCCCCCCCCCTTTCATCAACTGCAGAATTATGTTCCAAAATCTAATCTTTTATTCTTAATTGCTTCTTCATATAAAACAGTTAACTAACCTCAGTAATTAGGTAGATTTTAATCTTGTCATTAAGTTTCTTATGTTAAACTAAATATTAAATTAAAGCCCTGTAGAAATCTATTAACAAATTAAATATTCAAAATTGAAAACTTTTATTAATATTTGAATGTATGTATAAATTGCCAACATTTAGTTAGTATTAATTCTTTAAAGGTAACTCAATCATTTATTTTTAAATACTTACAATTAGTCTAACACAATATTCCAAGTATTCTATATAGTGTTTAATTATAATATAAATATAGCTATTTATTTAATATTAGTTATTCAACATTCTTCCCCCCCTTTCTTTTAATTCGATGATTTACACCAAATTTTATGGCAGTAATCCTTTTGCCATAGTTGTTCATCCCTTAACTTCTTCATACTGCAGTTATCCTGTTTGTTTCCCTTATGTCCATTTGACAGCCCAAATTTTTATTTTGAATAATCTTTTTTGTTTGTTTATTTTCTTGTGATTTTTAACAAAATTTTTTTTTACCGATTTTGATGGTTATTAAATCGTTAGAACTGACGAGGGTCAACCCAGACCGAAATATATTTTCAATAAATGTGGAACTAACATCTACTTTTTTACTCTACAGAAGTTTGGTCCATCAACATCACCGAATTTTAAATATATTCATCCATATCTAGCATATACTGGATATATTCATCCATGCCTAGCATATACTAGATATATTCATTCATTCCCAGCATATACTGGATATCTTTATCCATACCTAGCATAAACTGGATATATATATTCATCCTTAGCATATACTGGATATATATTTTCATACCTTGCATATACTGGATATCTATATCTACACCTAGCATACTGGATATCTATATCCATATCCAACCCACATTGAAAATATCTATTTAAGCCCGTAACCAGAAATTCAAAAAAGGGGAGGCACATTTTTTGCAGCTTTAGAAAAATGTGTTGCAACATAAAGTATTATTCTCGAAGCGATTTAATTTCCGATAATTTTACCGTCCCCCGCCTCGAATGCTCCCCCCCCCCACCCCTTTATGCAGTACCCCCCTCCCTTTCTTTGGGTGCATTAGCTGCACCATAAATAAATTATGGAAATTCCAAACTATCTGTACATATATATATATATATATACATATATATATCTATAAAGGCCTGGATTCTTGGAATATACTGGCTTAATCTATTATTAATGTAGATATGATATAGATGTACTTTTCATGAAAAAATACCTCATTAGTAAAGTGTACTCTACATACGACTTAACATCAATGTTTTTACGTACATCAGTTATCTATGTACATTGTACATTATATTCTCGATGGTTTATCTACAAAATTACTCTTAATACTAAAACCTCGTTGGTATACTAACATTGTTAAAATAAATACTCTAAATTAAATTTAACCTCAATTTTCGTGAACATTTTTATAACCTCGTTGGATCAGTAGGCAATTCTAGACTTTAACCTCGATGGTTTATAGTATCCCTATACAGTATCGTGCTTCCTCTAATAAAGAATCAAGATGAACAAAAACATTATTAGTCTAGTTATACCATTATTAACAATCCCACAGAGGCAGGATTCAAATGAGCAAAAAATATCCTAAAAGACAGCATTACAAAATGAATTCAGAACTGTGCCTATAAAGTAATAAAAAAGTTAGGTCCAGAGCAACCCCGTGGTAATTCAATTCCAGGTTAGGTTAGATGTTGCACTTTTTAAAAAGAAGAGAGGGGGGCGGGCACGAAACATTTTGTAAGAAATTACCAACAGAACCTTTTAAAGTAAGATATCCTTTGCATTTTTAATATCCTTTTTACCTTATACTTGAGATTCCCCTTGTTTTTTTTTTCACTTGAGATACCCATTGTTTTTTCTAACTTAAGATATCTGTTGTATTTTCTAATTTGAGATATTTTTTTCACTTGAGATACCCATTGTTTTTCCTAACTTAAGATATCCGTTGTATTTTCTAACTTGAGTTATTTATTGTATTCTAACTTTCGATATTCATTGCATTTTTTACGTATAATATCCTTTGTATTTTCAAACTTGAGATATCCATTGTATTTCTAACTTGAGATATCCATTGTATTTCCTAACTTGAGATATCCATTGTATTTTCAAACTTGAGATATCCATTGTATTTCTAACTTGAGATACCCATTATTTTTTCTAACTTAAGATATCCGTTGTATTTTCTAACTTGAGTTATTCATTGCGTTTTTTACTTATAATATCCTTTGTATTTTCAAACTTGAGATATCCATTGTATTTTCTAACTTGAGATATCCATTGTATTTTCTAATTTGAGATATCCATTGTATTTTCGAGATATCCATTGTATTTTCTAATTTGAGATATCCATTGTATTTTCAAACTTGAGATATCCATTGTATTTTCTAACTTGAGATATCCATTGTATTTTCTAATTTGAGATATCCATTGTATTTTCAAACTTGAGATATCCATTGTATTTCTAACTTGAGATATCCATTGTAATTTTTAACTTTAGATATCCATTGTATTTTCTAACTTGAGATATCCATTGTATTTTAATACATGAGATATCTATTGTATTTTCTAACTTGAGATATCCATTGTATTTCAAAACTTGAGATATCGATTGTATTTTCTAACTTGAGATATCCATTGTATTTTAAAACTTGAGATATCCATTGTATTTTTTAACTTGAGATATCCGTTGTATTTTAAAACTTGAGATATCCAAATTGCATTTTAAAACTTGAGATATCCAAATTGTAACCCTCTAAGCATAAGATATCCAAATACTAACATCGTCATGTTATCGGGTTCAATTATATATTTCAACATGTTCAACTGAAAAGTATTTGCTAAAAGTTTGCTGAAAACGAAAGTCAGAGAACTAATTTAATTTTCGCCAGTAGACTCATTAAACTAAAACTCTACTCGTGTTCTTGTAACTTCTACAACAAATACAACAATTAAGATGATATAAAACAGGAACAATTTTTTACAAAAAGGGGGAAGGGAATTTGAATTTTAATGAAAAAAGGTTAAAAACAAGAATCACTTTCAAGATTTAAAAGAATGTGCTGCTGTTGCAAAATTGGGATAATAAAAACCATTTTGGGATATTAATAGGAAAATAGGGAAAGGGATATCAAAAAGAAAAAAATGGGAAAATGTTAACACATTGGGATGGGATTTGGAAAATGGAGGTAGTCTCGAAAGAAAACAGGAAATGCTGAGGAATTTAGACTGGATAACTTTGGGATAACTTTGCTTGTCTTTTTTTTTTTGTATCCAATAAACGCCAAAACGGCTGAACCGATCGGGCCAAACAAATTTTGCGAGACCTTACGTGACTCCAGGAAAGATTTATGGATGATAGAATTTTCAAAAATTTGCCTCTAACAAAATTCGATTTTCATTAAATTTTTGAACATTTTGAAAATCCATGAAATCTTTATGAAATCTGCGAACCTTTTTTGTGTTTGTTTCACAATGTGTACAAAGAGCAAATATTCACAATTGAAAAAGAAGATGGGCGCGAAGCGCCCTACAAGCCTAGTATATCATACATTTATGTATCGATATTTCATATTTTATTGTAAATTTTAAGATAAAATGGGATGAAAATATCAAATGTTTTGTAATGTGAAGTGCAAAGTAGACACGAGCTGATTAAAGGAGAAAATAAGATAATTTTACACCGTCTTTACGTCTTTATGGAATCCGATATCTTTTGATTAGAGAATTTATTATAGAATTATATCCATGTATTTACTCTGTTAATTAGGAGACACGCTTTTCATTTCTCAGAATAGTTCAGGTTCAGACCATCAAATCAGGGGTGGATTATCACATTTCAAATTTATATTTTTACATCTTGGAATTTTTTCCCATTTTTTCCTTCCCCAAATCACCCACTTTAGGTTTTTTTTTTAATTTAACCCTTCCCCTTTTTAAGATTTTTAGGTAGTTGTTTTAGAAAATTTTTATAACAAAATTTTATTTTGAAGTTTTCCCCCAAACCATCAATATTTTTCAGAGAAATTCAATATCAATCAAATATTTTTCATTTAAACCTAAGAACAGAAAAATAGTTGCCATGGGGATTGAAACATTAGTATTAAAAAAGAAAGGTAAAAAAAGTTAAGAAAGTTTATGTTAATGACAAAAAAAGCATAAATTTGAAAAAGTCTAGATAAAGGAAACGAAAAAGGCAACATGAAATAGAAGATAATATGAAGGAAGATAGAGAGATAAAGAGAAAGAAGTGTGAAAGGAAAAAGAAAAAAGGAGAAAGAAATTGGAAATGAAAAGTTTAAAAGATGAATGAAGGAAAGCTTTAGAAAATAGTCCAAAAAGAAAATGAAGAGAAAAGAAGGAGAGAGAAAGAAAAAGGGAAAAGGCTTGAGAACAAAACAATAGATACAGGGATGAACTTTTGTAAGACACATTATTTAAAAGAAAGAAAAAAGAAAAATAGACCGAGATAGAAAAAGAGAGGATGAAAAAATGATAAAAAAGAGATAATTAATAGATAAAAAAGGAAAGAGAAAAAGAGAAAAAATATAAGATGAGAAAGGAAGGTATAAGAAATAAAGAATAAAAGATAAAAAGAGAGTAATAAGGGATGAGGAATGAAGAGAGAGAAAAAGAGTTACCTCAGGAAAGAAATAGGAGATAAGGAAAGAAAGAAAGAAATAAAAGATAAAGAAGGAAAGAAAGAAAAAAATCAGGAAGGAAAGATAAAAGGAGAAAATGAAAGATAAGGAAGGAAAGATACAAAGAGAAAATGAAAGATAAGAAAAGATACAAAGAGAAAATGAAAGATAAGGAAGGAAAGATACAAAGAGAAAATGAAAGATAAGGAAGGAAAGATACAAAGAGAAAATGAAAGATAAGGAAGGAAAGATAGAAGAAGAAAATGAAAGATAAGGAAGGAAAGATACAAAGAGAAAATGAAAGATAAGGAAGGAAAGATAGAAGAAGAAATTGAAAGATAAGGAAGGAAAGATAGAAGGAGAAAATAAAAGATAAGGAAGGAAAGATACTAAGAGAAAATCAAAGATAAGGAAGGAAAGATAGAAGGGGAAAATGAAAGATAAGGAAGGAAAGATACTAAGAGAAAATCAAAGATAAGGAAGGAAAGATAGAAGGGGAAAATGATAAAAGAAGAAAATGAAAGATAAGGAAGGAAAGATAGAAGGAGAAAATGAAAGATAAGGAAAGAAGAAAGAAAAAAGAGTGAATGATCGAGAGAGAAAAAGAGACAGTTAATTGAACTCTGGTTTTCCCCGTGTGCTAGTCTGGGAAATTTGGCCTTCCTCCGGTCTACTCCCTCTCTCCTCCCCTCTCTCTCCGTCCTCTCTCCGTCCTCTCCTCCGGCCTCTCCGGGTCTGGTTGAGAGTGTGTATGTTTCATCACCATGGAGATGTTGGTCTGACGCAGACCAACCAACCTCTCCCGCACCACACTCTCAAAGGGGGGGGGGTTTAAAGGGAGGGGGAGTATTGAAGGGAGGGGGAGGGGCCGAACCTCAACCAATGGTATATATCTGTATGCTCATATATAATGCATGTATGAAAGGGGGGGAGGGGGATCTTGCAGAGAGCTAGGACTTATAATCAATACTCAATTACTCCAGATACATATTTCATATAACACCCAAAGTATCCTACTTAGAAATAAGAATTAGAAATAATCATCAACATTTTATTTTGACGTTAGGCAAAGGATTTCTTTAATATTTCAATTGTCTGAACCTTGTTTCAGAGTTTTTAAACATCTTAGATAGTTTTGACATTTTAATAAATTTTAAATTAAAAAAAAACTAGCTAAAAAACTTTTTTCCGATTAAAACGAATTTTTCTTGGAAAACTGATAATTTTGCTAATAATACCACTAGCATCGGAAATGGACCGTTCAATTTTTACTAACATGAAAATTATTTCTCCAATTCTCGAGTATCTAATATAATTTCGATGTGCCATGTGAAAGTTAGACCGAAAATTTTAATAAATTCCAAATTTTGCGCATATTTAAATCTGCGCCACGCACCGTCAATTTTATTGATTAATTAATTGGGTATTAAGATGTGTTATCTGTATAATTAAACAATACATTCGTATATATATGTTCCTTGTAGCCGGCCAAATGGCTGGGCTTAATGAACTGACATTTTTTGAAGGAACCCATGGGTGCCCCGGGAGTAATATAGGCTAATAAAAAAAAATTTTCTTTGAAAATTTAAATTTTTTTTCTTAAATTGAAATTTTTTCCCACGTGCAAGGCCGGACACGTCAGCTAGTTTACAGTAAATCAGCTAGTTTACAGTAAATCAGCTAGTCTGAATTTAGTCAAACTCTCTAAAACATTATCCCAAGAAGTGCATATTTTCTCCTTCCAAATAATTCTCTCTACCCCCCCCCCTCACCAAATACAAAATGACCTGCACCCCTCCCATACTAACAGTAAAAAATACATGCTCTTTTTTATTTATAACTATATAAATAGAAATATTTGTAAACACTTAGATTGTCAATAGTAAATTATAAAATTAAAAAACATTGAATCGACAATACTTAATTGTTGATTAAGAAACTAAGAAAATAGTTTCGAAAGAAAAAGATTAAAGGAAAAAATTTTTATTTTATATTTCATGATTAATTCAGTAAAAAAATGTGTACAAATGAGTAAGTTTTTTAGCCCCCCCCCCCTCCACATTACACCTTCTCCCTCCGTCCACACTTCCACTTCCCCCTTCTCCCAAATTGAATCCGATAAACCATTGTTATCCTACCAGTGAATAACGACTAATGAATATAATACCAAAGACAAAAAAGAGACTATTTGAACTTCAAATTATTTGTACAGTTGGATTTTATGACTAACACTGGACACACTGGCAAACTTCTGTACATAAACTATGTAGTAGTAGTAGGTTTATCCCCTTGGGTGAGGGTAGGATAGAAGGGGGGGGGGGGTAAGGGACACAGTAGGAAACCGGTACTTTTTTACCGGACATTTTTTTTTATTTAAACAGTCTATATTGTCTCTGGCCCAAACTAGATCAATCCAATTCTATTGATCAATTTCTAGTTATATTCAGACAGCACTATGTAATATTAGGACTAGAAAAATGTCACACATTACTATAACAGGGGCGTCTCAGGGTACAAGTATAATTCGATACGGTACAATTTTATCTGGTCCTTCAGGCCGGGCCGGTACAAAGGGTACGGTACAATTTTGTCTGGTCCTCAAGGCCGGGCCGGTACAAAAGGGTACGCTACCATTTTGTATGGTCCTTAAGGCCGGGCCGGTACAAATGGTACGGTACAATTTTGTATGGTCCATAAGACTCTTAAGACTGGGCGGTACAAATAAAACGGAGCCTAGAGAGAAAACTAAACGTAATTTGCTGGGTTTTTTTGGTTTTTTTGGTTGGTTTTTTGGTTTTTATAAACCTTTTGGGATCTAACAGGGTATCTATAATCTATATATACTGTTTGTTTGTAATGGTCAAAACGGCTGAACCGATCGGGTCAAAAATTTTGTGTGGGACCTCACATGATCCCAGGCAAGGTTTATGAGGTTTAAAATTTGTCTACAAAAATTCTGAATTTTAAAAAATTTTGAAAATCCACGAAAAATACTATTAAAATGCGCGAACTTCATCTAAAAAGAACTATAGTCACTTACGTTTGATTTTGCGCTCTAATTTCACTTAGATTTGATTTCACATCCAGGCTAACTTTATCATTTCAAATCTGTAAACAAATATTTATAATTCTCAACCTAAACGTGCTGAACTAAAGTATGTGTATTGAATATTGAAATTATTGCACATTTACATTTAGTGTTTATGTGTGTTCAGAATTAAACAGCTCCTGCATGTGTATTGTGTATGTATATTCGTAAATGCAATTCTAATATTTATGCATCAAAGTTTTACACATTGTATTTTTGCGTATTTTATGAGTTTCATTGCGGCCTTGAACTTTATATTGCTAAGTGGCACAAACTATATATAATTATATAATTTCCGTAAATATTAGAATGACGCATTTATGACGCGCCTGGTGACAATTTAATTAATACTTGGAATTTTATTGTTTGTCCTGGTTCATTATTTTTGCGTAAACTTTTTATAGTTTTATTAAATATATAAAGTTTGTTCATTTTATTATTATAATTGCGTATACAAAATATGAATAAAAGTAAGGATTCATTTAATGTTAATTTTTAACCTTCATATTACGCCAAATAACTATTTTTTTTATGAATAAAAGTGCGCAGTTATTTAATGTGAGTCCCATATACCCGTGCCTTAAGAAGACGACATAAAAGCAATGTTATGTATATTAGATGTTATAATGGTTATAATAAAAGAAAAGTTATTTCAGAGTAGGTGAACGCATCTTTTGTACTGCAGAGTACTGTCTCTGAGCGGTAATGTAAACACAAGACGGATGTCGAAGCCTGACATGGAGGGCAAAGGGAACTATTATGTAAATCATCAAAATTATCAAATTAAATGCTTTTATCCTCCACGGATACTAAACAAACACTGATGTATCTATTCTTGTTTACAAACTCCGCCCAGTGAGAACTGGTTCCAATGTGTACGCAGAGTATACGTAACTGCAATTAGTTTTCCTTGCATTATTACCTTGGTTTTACCAGTATGCTCAAAAAACAACCTATTAAGTGAAATGGATCTGCAAAATTGCAATGTTTCTTGTTCATTGAACTCTTTAAAACTATATTTTGAGTCTGCCAGTCCTATTTCTATATTCAACAATTCATGGGTTCTACTGGATTTTTTTATGACATAGCATTTATTTACTGGGTGGGTATTTTACCTTGTGTGCTGTTTCATTAAATACAGGGTGATCTACAGGGTGTCACAATAAACATGGGAATTGATAGACGACTTGAATATCGTCTTTGATTTCCGACAATTGACAAATTACACAAAGTGCACCAAAAAAAGATTGAAAGTCTAATGAGCTTTCCAAAATCAGGTCTACCCTTTTTGTATCTTTAAAATTGACGGAGAAATTAAATATTGGAACAATATTGTTTAGTTTTAATAAACTGGAATCTGGACAAATTTCATTATACATCCTTCAATTTTGAAAGTAAAAAAATGGTAGACCACATTTTGGAAATTCCGAGACTAGTAGTTTTCGGTGTTAAATGTTTTAACTGTGATACTACAAACTTAAGTTTATGAAATAATCCCGCTTGGAACAACGACAATATAGAAGTCGTCATTTAATTCCCATGTTTATTGGGACACCCTGTACATCAACCTTTAACATGAAAATACTAAAAGAAACTTATAACTCAAATAAATCAAAATAAAGATATCTTAGAAATATCGTTAAAAATATATTCAGTAAGTTTGAGAAAACTAAGTATTAAAAGTTGATAAAACACCTGTAATATCTTTCCAGAAGAGAAGTGTAAACTAGATACTGAATATACTGTAGAAAAGTGTAAACTAAATACTGAATATAGTGTAGAGGAGTTTAAACTNTATACTGCAGAGAAGTGTAAACTAGATATTGAATATACAGTAGAGATGTGTAAATTAGATATTGAATATACAGTAGAGATGTGTGAATTAGATATAGATATACTGTATAGAAGTGTAAACTAGATACTGAAGCAAATCTAACCTTCTCTTAACACCTGGACCTTCAGACACCTTTCAAAAACATCAGAGTTTCAATTCCTGAGATTCGTAAAAGGACTTTTGCTATAGAATTTATTATATACTACATTTATCATCAACCTACAGTGAGATAAATACAAATAATATAGTTTGTACATCAACCAGGAATAGGTTTAACCATTAACCAGGAATAGGTTTAAACATCAACCAGGAATAGGTTTATACATCAACTAGGAATAGGTTTAAACATCAGCTAGGAATAGGTTTAAACATCAACCAGAATTAGGTTTAAACATCAATCATGAATAGGTTTAAACATCAACTAGGAATAGATTTAAACATCACCTAGAAATAGGTTTAAACATCAACTAGGAATAGGTTTAAACATCAACCAGGAATAGGTTTATACATCAAATAGGAATAGGTTTAAACATCAGCTAGGAATAGGTTTAAACATCAACTAGGAATAGGTTTAAACATCAACCAGGAATAGGTTTATACATCAAATAGGAATAGGTTTAAACATCAGCTAGGAATAGGTTTAAACATCAACCAGAATTAGGTTTAAACATCAATCATGAATAGGTTTAAACATCAACCAGGAATAGGTTTAAACATCAGTTAGGAATAGGATTAAACATCAACTAGGAATAGGTTTAAACATCAACCAGGAATAGATTCAAACATAAACCAGGAATTGCTTTAAACATCAACCAGGATTAGGTTTAAACATCAACAGGGCCGGAATATATTTATATATCAACCTAGATGAGGTTTAAACCGGATTTAATAAAAAATGTTGGTTAAAAAGCACAAATGCCAAATCCGTGAGAAAAGTGATGAATAATGCTTGATAAATATTCCTTATCAAAAGAAACTGAGTTTTGCCACAAACTCTGTACCCGATGTCTTAGACCTTTAATATTTCAAATTGTCTAAGCTTGAAATACCAAAGGTTTAAACCATCAGGTTGCAAAATATAGAGATTGGAAAATTTGAGCTTGTGGCAACAAATCATTCCTTTATAAAAATTTAAGAACTTTTAAAACTTTTTTTACGTCTTCTTCCGCTGATTTAAAAGATGTTTCTGCTCTTCACGCACTTCTTCTGTTCGTATATTTCTCAATTTTTAAATTCTACATAAATATACATATAAATATATATTTTATTTATCTATTCATTTAACACTTGTTTGCCTAGCCTCCCTACCCTACTAACCCGACCAAAGCTAATTTAATCCAAAACAAATATACTCTGTCTACGAGGTTGCGTGAATTTACTGACTGAAAACTGAAAAAGATTAAAGAAGGATCTGAAAGGGATTCACAACGATACCCTTCAAACCTTTGTATGAGCAAAAATTACGAAGATATTTCTCTTTTTCTATCTGAAAATGGATTATTTTCAGTTTAGGTGTCTGTATAAAATTGAATCGCGAGTTTTTGCAGCAGAGAGAAATAAACCGAAAACAAAATATTTTGCATAAAGATTCATCGGGTAGGTTTGTGAGTCCGTCAGTTTATAAATGGAGGGTTACTTGAAATTACGTCTTCAGTCCCGTTAAAACGCTTAAAGATTTTTTACTCAGACAAAATAGATATTAAAGAATGATAAAGGCTAATTAATCCGGTTCCATTTTGGAAAAAAGGCGCATTTTAGTCTTATCTTTTGCCTGATCCAATTAGGGTTCAGTCCTGTGTTTGTTGTCTATTGTGAACCAATAGAAATTGCATGGCGGTAACATCTATCTTTCTATCTATCTCATTATCCAATAAGAGATAAATCCTTATATGGGCGCTATAATAGTAAATGGAAATATTTTCTTCTACTGAAACCATGGTGCATCTTAGTCCTACTTTAGTTAATAGCAGTCTGGATCTATGTGACTTCACTAAAAGTACACAAAAACAAGAACTAGCACAAAATCCTTTGTTTTATTGAAAAAAATTCAAGTAAAAAAACATTTTGACCAATCGTTTGAAAACCAGCTTGTATAAACGAAGTAATTGCCCTCCTGCAGTCTGTGATTTTCTAATTTTCATCTCTAAAACATGATCTCGTAGACCCTTTTCAAATAATGAATTCTGCAAGATCAAATAGTCAAAGTTTGACAAATTAAAGGTTTAAACCACGGTCAGACGTAGTACATTTGAATTTCCAAGCCGGGTCAACCTTTCCGGTCCCAGTTTGTTCTGTATCGCGCGGACATTGAGTGATTAAAGCAGACACTCAACAGGGCTAGCCGGTGCAACAAGGTTGACGCGGTCAGACTTTAGGTTGAATTTACTTTTACTAAAGGGTCAGAGGTGCATGACACTACCAGGTTAAAAGTTCTAGAATTAGAGTTTGAGAGAAGTAATATTTTCTTTGGACACCCTGTATACTGAATACTGACACTACGTCCTCGAAATTACTCTTAAACACTCTATGTTTCTTTGTTACATTTTATTTAAAACCCTGTGGGCTTATTTGAAACCCTCTCTTTAGACTTGTTTAGATCGATAAACAGATTTATCAAATCCAAGTATATAGTATAAGGTGTCTAAAGGAACATGGGAATTCGAGATCGTCTTTGTAAATGATTTTTAATTTAGTACGGTGATCATCTCGATGCTGAAATGTCTTATAGAGTTTAGAATTGGTCTGTTTATGTTTAGATTTCTTAACAAAGACAAACTCATATCCCCGTGTTTATTGGGACACCCTGTAACCTGATTTTAGACACCTGTTAAACACTTTCCTCCTTTAGAAATATTTGGAACATGTTTTAAATGTTATAAATCTACTCTTCACACTTGAAACATTATAAATTGGAGGATTTCATGGGATATGCAATCTTAGACCACTTGTCACGAGATTCATAAATACAATTTTTATTAAGTACTTAATATTTCCTTTCAATAGAAATAATGATAAATAATTAAATTTTTATTTTGAACACTTCTTCTGATACAACTTATTGAATATTATAAACAGATGTATTTGCAGCAAAATACATTTCATCATCATTTATTATTTTATCTATTCCTTCCATCTTCTTTCCTTTTATTTATGGTTTTTTTTATCTTTTTAACTTTGCTTCTTTATTTTTTTTGTTTCCTTTGCTCAGCATTTCCTTTTACCTCATGTCCACCTCTTTCTTATTTTTTTTACCACTCTCATTTATATTTTATTCTTCTTTTCTGTTAATCTTTCTTTAAGTTCTCTTAAACTATTTCACTTTCCCTTCTTTTCTATTTTCTTTTGACATATTCCTTGATATTTTTCTTTGAATTTTTCCTTTCATCTCATTTTCTTTCATCAATTCTGCTTTTATCTCTTCCTTCCATTCTCAAAATTCTTTCAATCATGTTTCATGGACTTTATGCTTATTTTATCTTTTTAATCATTTAAATCATATTTATTTATTATTCTTAGTTTTTACTTCCTATTTCACTTATCTTTACTTATTCTTTTATGCATTTTTTTTATTTTTTTCTCTTCTGTCCTCATTCTTTTATCTCTCAATTTTTCTTCAAATATTTTTCTGCTCTTTTATCTTTTTTGTTATTTTCAGCCTTTTCCATTTTCTCGTTTATGATTTCTCTTCTATATCCGTAAATCCCTTCCATCCTCAGTTACTCTTTTATCTTCTTTTTCTTTTAAGCTTTCTCTTCCTTTCCTCTTTTAATTTTTCTTTTTAACCTTCTCTGTTTTCTCATTTTTGTGTTATCTTCTATATCTATAATTCCTACCATTTCTATTTATTCTTTTATTTTCCTCTTCTTCAATCTTTCTCTTTGTTATTTCTTTATTATTTCTTATTCTCATGCATTTATTTTTTATTTTTTTCCTGAATATTTTTTTCTTTTTTATCTTCTCTTCTTTAACACTTTTGCTATCTTTTCTATATATATCATAATTCATTTGTATCTTCATTTATTATTCAACTTGTTTTATCTTCCTTCATGAAACATTTTCTCTTCCTCTTAATTTTTTTTATTTTAATCTTTCTCTTTCTCGTTTTTGCTTTTTCTTCGATCTATATTCATAATTTCTTCCATTCTCATTTATTCTTGAAGTTCATTTTCTTTAAATCTTTCTTTTTGTTTCTTATTTTTGTCTTTTCTGCTAAATCCATAATTCAGTCCATTCTCATTTATTCTTTTATTTTCTTCTTTCTCTTCCTTCCTCCCTCATTCCTTAATCTCTTTTCTTAAACGTTTTCTTTAAACATTTTTTCTTTCCTCTTAAATTTTTTTCTTTTTAAACTTCTCCATTTCTTATTTGATTGTCTTTTCTTCTTAATCTATAATTCCTTCAATTATCTTTTATTCTTTTAATTTCTTTCTTTATTATTTTATTACTTTTCTTAGATATTTTCTTCATAAAAATTTCTTTTCTTTTGTTTTTTCTTTTTAACATTAATTTCCCTTTTCTACACAGCGCTTGTTTCTAGCTTCAATTAAGAAGTCTGCAATTTGCAATATCCTAATAAAAAATTTTGTGAGATTGATTTCAGTTTGATTGTGAATTGAGACTTTGCAACAAACTTTCATTTTTTAATCCCTATATCTTTGCAACCCGGTCAAAAAGTCTAAGCTTGAAATATCGAATTTGAGTTTGTGGCAAAAACTCAATTCTTTAGGTTCACATTGATTTTATTCTTATGAATACAATAGACGTTTATTTACATTTATAAAAATATTTTTTACAAATTATGCTGCAAGAAATGCAAAAATATTATAAAGATTTGATTTGAAGTTGGTTTTATATTTTTATTTCATAAAATTACTATAAATAACATATAAATTCTTTTTTTTAGATTATTGTATAAATCTCCATGTTTTTTTTGCAAAATAGTTTCTTTTTTAAGGTTAAATTCTCATTACATATAGATAAAAAATGCTATGTACGTCTTGAAGTAAGAATGAGTATTGAATATTTGTACGCGTGAAAACATAATTAAAAAATATTATTTTTTTGTGACATAAAATGATGTAAAACAACAAAATCGTTTTAAAAAAATACAAGTGAAATAAAAAAATAAGTGAATATTGGAAATGTTACATTGAGAATGTTTACTTGTAAAAATGTTTACTTGTGAAATGTTTACTTATAATAATGTGTACTTATGAAATGTTTACTTGTAATAATGTGTACTTGTGAAATGTTTACTTGTAATAATGTTTACTGCTTTAGATATTTACAAATGCAAAAGGTATTAATTCTAAGAATATGTATATGTGGAACATTAAGTTTTATTTGAGTATTTTGGAAGAAAAGTTCTACAAATTAAGATAAACTTTTGTTTGTTCGATTTAAGAATAAATGATAAAAAATAATATCAATAAAATTCATGATTTGCATAAAGGGTCATTCTTGATTAATTTTGATGGTGTAAAAATCAACAAAAGCTTTTCAAGAGAGTTTACAGAATTCATAAAAATTTAGATACTTTTTTTACAAGACTTCTGAATGAGAAGTGATGATAGGAGTTCTCAACTTCTCGTTTTCATTCTGGAGAAATATTTCAGGTCAGATCTAACCCTGCACTTCCAGTTTGTATTAACCGCAACAGGTAATAAACCCGGGGCATGGAAGACGACATTTAGTGTCAGCATTGAAAGCGAAAATTCAATATCAACCTACCACTTGCTTCTATTCATTTTAAAGGGGGTAGGGGCAATGTTTGAAAAAATTAATAAACAAATTAAGAGATCTGTAATGATTACTCAAACTCATTTTGGCTACGAAGCATTTTGAATTTGGAGAGAGGTTTTAGACCATTTTATGAAGTAATCTGAAAATGAAGAGAAGGTAGGACAAGAAGCACTCTATGGAATTGCAGTACAATTAGAACTTGAGGTAGAGTAGTTAGGACGCGAACCACTGGGGATGTGAAGTCAAGACATGTGAGAGACAGAAAACGGAAACCTCTCCACGGGAACGTTGTGCAGCTAAAACGTTAATTATCTTTAAATTAGGAAGTGCAGTTAGGAGTGACATGATGTGTCGGTTGGAAGTGCAGTTAGGAGGTCACTATAATAAGGAAGTACAGTTAGGACATGATGTGTCGGGTGGAAGTACAGTTAGGAGGTCACTATGATAAGGAAGTACAGTTAGGATATGATGTGTCGGGTGGAAGTGCAGTTAGGAGGTCACTGTGATAAGGAAGTATAGTTAGGACTGATAACAGCCGATGGAAGATGACCCTATTATGATCTAAGGTGGAGGAGTCATGTCGCGATATAATGTCAAACGTACAATAATTAATTCACCAACCCTAACTCGCGATAAACTCAAAACTAAACCCTCCGAACAAACCGTATTGAATTAGAGATGCCGAGCGCCCGCAATACGGATACAGAAGGTCTAGAGGTGGAAAGCGCCCGTAATACGGTTACGGAAGGTTTAGAGGTGTGGAGCAACCGCAATACGCGGATGCGGAAGGTTTAGAGAAAATTGGTTTCTCCTGAGATGAAATTAGTTTCTCCCTTTAGCGCTGGTTTCCTTGGACCCGGAGGAGGTTTCTGTAAACCCGTCCTCCAGTCTGAATCATCTTCTCGTCTCCCTCCGCTACCAAGTATCCCTCCTTCTAGCCCACCATTCCTAAAATAAACTAAATTAAGCTTGGTTCCTAAACAACGCGGATTTGACAGTTCGGTCCTTATCCCAGCAAGCTTTGACTTTCGATCACAATTGTACCTACAGGGTGTCCCAATAAACATGGGAATTCAGTGACGAACTCGATATCGTCTTTGTTATGAATTTTGCATTTTATCACCTAATTTCAAAAGCCATAATATTATCATGTCTGCTAGAGTTTATTTTATGAAAACGGTAAATGGCTGTAAAGATGTGTCTATGTCTCCACAAGATGAAAAGTGGAGACGGACAAGTTTACTCTGTTTGTATACTAAGTACACCCTTATGCAGTCAAAACATAAACAAACAAATTGTAAGGATAGCAGACAAAAATCTTACGGACTTTCACAGTAGGTATCACTATACTAAATCGAAGAATTATTTATAAAGACGATATCGAATTCGTCCCTGAATTCCCATGTTTATTGGGACACCCTGTATCAAACATAAATTTTCTCCTGTTCTATTTTATACATTTTTGTCGCATGATTTTTTAAATAATAAAGTATGAAAAGACAAGTTCTAAGTTTAAAGATAGTTGAATTATAGTTTAAAACAAGATTAAATTAAATATAGAAGAAACCGAATGCGTCTTGCACTGGTTAGATCGAAGTAATGAAAGGCTTGCCTTGGTCTAGGCTATAACACAGCCAGGTTTTTTTATTAAAAAAAAAACTTTAAATGCTCCCAAAATAATTTATTATTATTCTATGTAAAAAAATCTCAAATGCATGGTTCGTTGCAAAAACAAATAATTAAATCATTATATCTTAAAACTTCTTAACAATGATCTTCATGTGTCCAGGATTCAGACATTTTTTTAAGCTAAGGGTAGTTGATTTTATTCAAAGTTTGACCTAAAGATTCTTAATTTTGTCGATCTAAAGATTTAGTTAGGTTAACGGTATAGACTTTTATAGGTGTAATACATGATCAAGTTTGAACCACAAATGTAGTGAACCCTGAGTGCGTTGGATTGAAAATAAAATAGCAAAGTTTCGTTGCTAATTATGATGAATCATCCTTAACACCCCCTTTTTATATGTCAAGCTCAATCCCTTTCTTCTCTGCCCTTCCGTGCAAAATTAAATTTAAACAATTGTCAATGCAGTAAATGTTTTTGGTTTTTATGTTTGAAAAGCTTTTAACTTTGAAATCAATAATTTTGAAATACAAAAGATCACTCAAACACTTGAACTCTTTAAACATTATTAAACATTTCAGCAATTTTTCTTTCCACAGAGGGGAAAAAGGTTGAAAAGTAAAGTGTAACCTGTACAGTGTACATGTACATCACAATGCACGAATTTAAACTGTAGATAAAACCCTTATATTAATTATTATGGTATTTCTTGATTTGGGCGAAATAAAAAACGCTATTTTTACTATTTTAATAAAACGTTTTGATTTGATTTTTAATCTCAGAAATTATTATGGCTCCGCGCCCATCTTCTATTTCAATTGTGAACATTTTCTCTCTGTATACATTGTAAAACGATAACAAAAAAGGTTTGCGCCTGCGGATTTTATAAAAAAAAATCGTGTACTGCCTACAGTACAATATCTTGTTTAATTTTACACGGTACTGCAGTACAATATCTTGTTTACTTGTACACGGTACTGCAGTACACTATCATGTTTACTTGTACACGGTACAGTATAATATCTTGTTTACCTGTAAAAAGTACTGCAGTACACTATCTTGTTTACTTGTACACGGTACTGCAGTACACTATCATGTTTACTTGTACACGGTACTGCAGTATCTTGTATACCTGTACACGGTACTGCAGTACACTATCATGTTTACTTGTACACGGTACTGCAGTACACTATCTTGTTTACTTGTACACAGTAGTGCAGTACACTATCGTGTATACCTGTACACGGTCAGCATGATGTAAGATGCTACTACAGCAATCAGAAGAGATCCAGCGTGTAGTACAATTCTACCGGGTATGTACGGCAGTACAGTGTACACTGAGAGAATTATAAGGATGATAACAGCCAGAACATGTACACAACACCACACCAACCAGAATGCAAGAAGGTTGTACTCCTCTTGTCTGAAATGGCAATATAAAAATGAATAAAAAGTTATTGAATACTTTAAAAAATGGAAAGTTTGACAAAGACTCAATGTCTTGGAGACAAAGCCCAATTTCTTATCCTTTTATCTTAACGAACTGATGATATAAACCTTTATAGATTATTTGATCTTACATCTACGACATTGGGTTGCGAAGATATGGGGATTAGAAATTTGAGTTTGAGGCAAAGACTGACTCCCTTAATGTGATTTCTGAAGCATTTTGGCCGAGGCTAAAAGTAAAAATATTAGAATTTTTTGAATTCTAAAATTATTCTAAAATTTATATGTCGAAAATCTTTGAAATTTTTTTTCCAACAATAAATGACACATTTTTTTTGGCAATCAGTGCATAAAAAATAAAAGATAAATTTTGTTTGTTTCATCAACTTACAGAAGAACAAATGCTAGGAATATGCTGGCCAGAATGTTTCCAGAATGATCGAAATATACAATAGCTGCTGCAGCATTCTCCAGGCTAGGTCTAGAATAGAATAGAATAGAATAGAATATAATATAATAGAATATAATAGAATAGAATAGAATAGAATAGAATAGAATAGAATAGAATAGAATAGAATAGAATAGAATAGAATAGAATGGAATGGAATAGAATAGAATAGAATAGAATAGAATAGAACATAATAGAATAGAATAGAATAGAATAGAATAGAATAGAATAGAAGAGAGAATAGAATAGAACAGAATAGAATAGAATAGAATAGAATATAGTATATAATATATTACCTAGGTTTAACGGAAGGTATATCTATATCCAGGATGATAACGTAAAGTAGGATTGTAACTGCGGATAGGATTGGTCCTGCTCCGACTCCCAGCCAAACTAACCAACTCCGTCCTTCTCTTTTGGCTCCCATCCTTCAACCTGAATAGTGTTCCTTTATTTACACTTTACAATTACAGAGTATTTATAGTGTTGTTAAAAACACCTTTATGTCGTTTATTTACAGTGTATTTATAACGTTGTATTAAACGCCTATATGTCTTTTATTTATAGTGTATTTATAACGTTGTATTAAACGCCTATATGTCTTTTATTTACAGTGTATTTATAACGTTGTATTAAACGCCTATATGTCTTTTATTTATAGTGTATTTATAACGTTGTAATAAACGCCTATATGTCTTTTATTTACAGTGTATTTATAACGTTGTATTAAACGCCTTTATGTCGTTTATTTACAGTGTATTTATAACGTTTCAGAGAACTTTTTTGGCGGGTACGAGACTGTACAGTGTATTGAGAACTTTATGTAGAGCCATTTAATTACAATTTATGTATACAGCGCGTTAGTTACTTTTACGTACAGATCTATTGACGAAGATTCTGTACAACTTAAGAATGACGGTTTTGTACTTTTTGTATAAGTAACTTTAATTACGGTGTTTTGATACTGTAACATGCAACATATTTTACTTTTAACTTGTTAAAAGTAAATTATATTGTGCTTTAGACAGCTTGTTTACATAATTTTTTATAATTCTTGATATTTTTTTGTGTTGTATTTACCTTTTAGTTTTAACAAAGTGTATTCCAGTATTTCAGGTTTCCTGTACATAAAAGCCTGTACAGTAATGTACATGAACTGTAGAGTGTATCCTTGTATTGTTTTGGTTTATGCCTGTAGTGCCTGGCATGAAACTGGTCTTGAACCGCCCAAGCCTGTGTGTATACCTGTATACCTTGATATCTCTACCTCCCTACTCTAAACCCTACTCGGAGAAACCTGTTGATCAACCGTCCTGCAAGATAGAAACTTAGACCTAGAGCAAAACCACACTTCACCAATGCTTGAAATATCTTAGGATGCCAAAAAAAATTGAAGAAATGTAAAACTGAAATAACGTAAACCACATGTCTTAACATTAATAAAAAGTTACTGCGTTTACGCAGTTCAGAAAAGGATATTACAATACATAAAGAGGAATTATGGGGGAGGGGGGGGGGGGGCGAAAAGATTTATCTTGTTATAACTCTTTAGTTTTCATGTTGTCAAATAGATAACATTGCTAATTCCCAAAAGAAAAATCAGATTAAAAAAGGATAGAAGAAAGAATTAGAAATTAGGAAAGAAAATTATGAAACAAACAAAAACCTGCAATTTAAGATACGGAATTATTAAAAAGAAATTTAGAAAGTAAAGAGCTAGAAAATAAAATTTTAAAAAGTTGAAACCATGAAATTGAAATTTAGGATTAGGAAGGATACAACAAGGTATATCTCCAAGAAAATTATACGGATATAATAAATGTAATCTGAAATGATAAATAAAAAATAAAAATAGATATTGAATGAACTACTTCAATAAAAAAAGAGGGAAATTAAGTTGAAATTAAGAGAAGAAATTCAAGAATTTACCTTGAGAAAAATTTCTTATATACTTAACACAGTCCAGAAAACTAATGTAGATAATTTAATTATATGTACGTTAACAATTAAAAATTATTGCTTTAAACTTCTTTTTTTTTCGATAAAGAAACCTGTCAAACTATTTGTAACATTCAGAGTAATAAATCTGAAAAGTATTTTCTACAAAAATCCCCCTTTAAATTGAAATTTACTAAATGGGAACTCCCCTCCCCCCCTTTACCATCCCATACCTGAGTATACCTGTCTACCTGTCTATATTACGCTCCATACATGATACAAGACAGATATAAACAACATGAATATGGTTTGAAATCTTGTTTCCATTCTTGTGTGTAAACAAACTGTAGAAAATAAACAAAATGAAAACAAACGTACTGCAAATTCTCTCCCTCCTACCCATAATAATAAACACAGGTAAAAATCAAAACATTTTAAAATTGGAAAATAAAAATAAAAAACGTTATTTTAAAAAGTATTATATATAATATACAAAAACTTGTTTTCTAATCGGAAATTGTTGGATTGTATAAACAAAAGGTTGTTTTAGTTTCCATCAGCTAATAAAAGCGTTTTATTAAAAAATACATGTTTAATTAAGTTACTTAAAAACTGTGAATTATATAAGATATTGATTGGGTTAAAATATTGCACTGCAGCAATGGCAATAAATAACTAAAACATCTATAAACAAAAACAAAAGATGTTCCATAGATTATTTTCACGACAATGTACAGTGATAACCAGAAATTTTCACGACAATGTAGACGATAAAGAAAAGGTAAAATTCATTCGAATTTACTGGTTCAACTTTGAGACCTCGTCCAGTTCCTCAAATATTGAATTAGTACGCCCAGAGGTTATAATGCAAGGAAAATTAATTGCAGTTGCATATACTCTGCATATTGGAACCAGTTCTATCTGGGCGGAATTTGTAAACAGGAATAGATGCATCAGTGTTCGTTGAGTATCCGTGGAAGATAAAAGCATTTAATTTTAATTTTCATAATTTTCATAATTCACATAATAGTTTCATTTGACCACCATTGATTTTATATGTGAAAGATGGATCCCATGTCAGGCTGTGAATCCGTCTTGTGTTACATTACCGCCCAGAGACAGTACTCTGCAATACAAAAGATGCGTACACCTCTGAAATAACTTTCCTTGAATTATAACCTTGATTTGTTTATAAGAAATTGTAAACTTTTTGTTTCTTCTTCTCAACAGCTTTACGAGGGAAAAAAGAGATATGTTAATTGAAAACATTAAGATTTTAATCTAACCTGAAAGGAGTTGATTATTTGCTACAAACTCTGATTTTCTAATCCGTTTATCTTTGCAACCCCCCAATGTCATAAACCTTAGATATTTCAAACTGTGAACTTTGTTAGATCAAATACTAAAAGTTTAAAAGATCAAAGTTTTACACTCTCAGGTTGCAAAAATATAGGGATCGGAAAATTTGAGTTAGTGACAAAACTCAAATTCTTTTACTTTAATTTGACATCGTGGTGTCGTGTCAAAATGCTTCCATCGGGACAAAGGAACCTAATTCTATGATTAAAGATTGATAAAGCGTAAAAAAGATTCTAAACTAAAAATATATTTATGAAATTTTTCTTGACATTTTTTTGTCCTTTCTATAGTTTATTTTGTAAGAATAAGTTTTTAAGATGTCAACCAGTACGACTTTGCGACCTTACCTTGGAAACCTTTTCTGTTGCATAAAAGGATTTAAAAACTCATCATGAACTGAAAGGGACTGTAAGCGTCATCTTTAGAGACAAAGATGACAATGCTCGATTCACAACAGTTCCCTTGAAACCTTTTCTGATCAATAATACTAAAGATATTGTTGTTTTTTTAGTTGTAAAAGTATTTAATTTGGATAATTTATATATCCATGTTTTCCTGCAATTAAAGTTAAATGCACAAGTAATTTTCAAAATCATTAACATTAATATACTTAATCCACTCTTCACTAAAGCCCAGTTTGTCTTCGGTCAGAGTTTTACAAATAACTACAAACTCTCGTATGCCGAGTTCATTAGCGCCTGATCCAATCAGGGTTCAGTCATGTGTTTGGTTTTGAGTTTCCAGACAAAGCTGGTACCCCAACATATTGTGTGAACATATTGTGTAAACATATTGTGTAAAAACTAACAAATACTTCTGTCACACGAGAGTTTTTTAAACTTCAATCTTTTTTTTAGTTTCTGGACTGCAGTGCTACGTATGTGATAATCAGGATGGAAATGAGGATAAATGTTTAATAACAGTCAAAACATGCAAATATGAGGAGGATAGGTATTATCATTATTATTATTATTATTATTATTATTATTATTATTATTATTATTATTATTATTATTATTATGTGGGGTGTTATAAGAAAATATATTTTCTAAGAATACTAACCGCTATTTTTGTTTTTCTATCCTTGATGAAGACTTTTATTGATTTTTGTAATTTTAAGATTTTTAGAATTTTTTCTATTTATTGTTTATGTTTAGATGTGCTAGACTAGACGAGTGTACACGGATAATAAAAGAGAGTATGACCCTCTGCCATTACATCTGGTAATTTAAAAATAATTAAATAAAATAAATAATTAGGGGTGAGAAATTCAAATTGATGTGAAAAAAAATGTGATTTTCTATTAAAAAAACGATTCTTTGCCATTAAGTCAAATTTTATAATCCCTATATCTTTGCAATCTGACGGTGTAAACACTTTAAATTTCCAATTTTGATTGTTTGATCTGACAGAATTTGCAGTCTGAAATATTTATGGTTTACAATGATCTGCAATGATATAGGAATTAGAATAATAAGACTTTGTGGCAACCAAGAATGTAATGCAAGGAAAGTTAATTGCAGTTGCGTATACTCTGCGTACATATTGAAACCAGTTCTCTCTGGGCGGAATTTGTTAACAAGAATAGATGCCTCAGTGTTCGTTTAGTATCCGAGGAGGTTAAAAGCATTCAATTTTGATGATGATGATGATGATTAATTCACATAAGAGTTTCCTTTGACCACCATCGATTTTATATGTGAAAGATGGATCCCATGTCAGGCTGTGACATCTGTCTTGTGTTTATATTACAGCCCAGTGACAGTACACTGCAGTACAAAACATGCGTACACTTCTGAAATAACTTTCCTTGCATTAAATCCTGTGGCATGTGGCAACGACCCGTTTTCTTTACATGATCCTTTGTGAGGTTTACAATTTGTACTTTTGAAGATGTTCTTTATAGTTTTAGATAATATTTACCAACTTACTAAGTGAATGTTTTTTTTGACAGATAGCTTAAATGATAGGTTGATTGATTGATTGATTGATTGATTGATTGATTGATTATTAAGGTATGAGGATTGGAAGTGTGCGGAATGTTGTCAGGGGGACAGATGTAATTATTATGTCACGGTAAGTTTTTTTTAAAGTAAATTTTTTCCTTTAATTGTTATTTTTTTATACAAATCTTCTTTTTCAGCTTGGATCATCAACAGTAAGGAGCAGTTTGGGGCTCCTGGCGGTCTCTATATTTGCTCTTCTTTACAGATCTTAGCTCCATCTGTTTTTATGGAGCTTTTGGCCTCTGCAACTGTTTATGGAGCTGATGGCCTCTGAAACTGTGTTATAGAGCTGATGGCCTCTGAAACTGTTTTATGGAGCTGATGGCCTCTGAAACTGTTTTATGGAGCTGATGGCCTCTGAAACTATTTTATGGAGCCGATGGCCTCTGCAGCTCAGTGAATGTTGCTCTTCTTTACATATCTCAGCTCCTTTATTATGATAGAGCTGTTCAGTTGTTAAACTCATTGGTATTTGGTTTTCAATTTGAGTTCTTAGCTCCATTTATCATCCTGCAGGGCATAAGCTTATAGCTACAAAATCTTTTCTAAGAAATAAAGCACCTTGAGTTTACCTCTCATTTAAACAAAATTATCCCATATTTATTTTTGAGAGCAAAAATAAAAGTAAAAAACAAAAGTTTAAATACACCTTAAACCCCGAGGTAATAAAATGGCCTCGTAAGATATTGTACGCTACTTTAATTCTAGTACTACTGTACTGTGTACATAATTTGTACAAGAATTTATTAATATTAACAAGATCATTGTACACTGTACAAACTTAATCACAAAACTAATATCAAAAAGAATCATTCTGAAAGATAATGTTCTCATGATTGTAATATTTTATCGAACTTATTGATAGCTAAGTATTGAAAACAGTAAATAAATCCAGTGACTACAAATTCTTATAAAACTATTTCTTATTTTTTAATGTAACTTTTCTACATCTGAAGGTTTTCACACAATTTTTCTTCTTTTTTACATCAACATTCTTTTCTAATCTTATTTTCTTAGATTTATGTCTGATGGCACACAAACCTTCATTAATTTTCTTTGGTGTTTAATGTGCGTATCTTGCTCAATTGTTCAGAGGGAAGATAACAGTAAATTGTAAACAAATGATATTCTTATGTAAGCAAAGTAAAAACCTTATGAAACAATTTTCTCAAATAAACATATTTACGACGTGTACTTAATTCTCTTATTCAGTATGAACAAATATCAGTTTACAAGAATGATTTTATTTACAATGTTGGTGGTAGTTCATTAGAGTGGCAGGATGCACATGTTACCTAAATTATAATATCTTAAAATTACGCAAAAGTCTAATGTTTTTTTTCTTCTGAAAATTCTAAAAATTATTTTTATATTCAATTAAACGTAAGAGTTACAAGGTCACAGATTAATTTCGCATACAATCAACGGTTTTGTACTGTACTGTATATTTTTCTTTTACTTTAAATGTTTCCTGTAGTGTACTTATTCACTGTACCTGTTTCTTTAACTTCATCATGGTACCTTGCACTGTAAAGTGTACAATTTATGTACATTGTACATACTCCTTATATTGACCATGTCACTTAGACTTTACCTGATATCCTTGTACTTCCCTTTAAAGGTTTCCTTAATGTGCCTGTTCTCTGTACTTTATACATGGTCCCTGTACTGTACCTGTTCCTTGTACGCTCCGCAGATTTTCTGTCCGACCGGGTCCTCTAGCTCGGAGTAGCACAGGCCGTGCCGGGCCGGGGACAACAGTGGAACCGGTACATTGGCGTTCTTCAGAATATCTTTCATATCCTATCATATAATAACCTTCAACTTCAATTCATAATCCTTAGGAATAGAAATTATGAACTCTGTCAGATCAAAAAAGGTTAAAATTTCAGGTTTACACGATCATGTTGCAAAAATATAGTGATTAGAGATTGAAAAAAGTGCAGTTCCCTATTATGGTCATTGAACAAATATGGTTTCATTCATTCCATTCAGATCACCCATCCCTGCCAAAAACTATAGAACTACTAACATTCTTTGGAGTTTTGAGCAAATATGAAGTGGAAGCCCCAAGTCAATTTTTTCATGACATTGCATGAAAATATCTTAAACTGTTTCTTAAAAAAAGCATAATCTATGAACATACCTGGGAAATATGATGAACATACCTGGGAAATATGATGAACATACCTGGGAAATATGATGAACATACCACATGACAGCTTCATGACAGTGTCCATCTCTTCTGACATGTTTAAATCTAGAGTCTTTGTGATCATTTGCCAGTTCATTTAAACTAGCCCAGTTCATTTCCAGGTCCTAGAACAATAGGATTAGTGCTGTTTCCGGAACAGTCATCAGACATCACCGAGATGGACATCATTTTTTTCATTATCATATTTGTTATGGGCATAACATAATCTCTGGATCAATATTTTCATTATTGTACGAATTATCAGAAGCGTTGTCTTGAATAATATCATCAATATCATCAAAAGCAATCAAATCACAAACATATTTAAAATAGATGGTATTTGTGTCAATTCATATGTATATGTTTTATCCAACCCACCTTTAGAGTTTCATATCTGAGTCTTCTGTTATCGCTGCTATCTTGATAAATACTGTCAAACTGAGACTCCCTAAGAAATTACATATCTAGTGCAATTCATGGCATTCAAAGTTAAGGAACCAACTGGTATTCAATTATATAAGACCCATATTTATCTAGGAGGAGTAGAACATAAAACTGTTTTCTTTCTTAACCTTTCAGATTACTATGGTCTTATCCGCCTGATTATAGACTGAGTATAGATGGGACTAAATCTCTATGCAAACCAAACCAAAATGACTAAAATAAGATAAAATAACTCTCTCCTTGTAGGTAGTTTATCAGATCATTCTTTGGTCAAAACTTAGAGATAAGACCAATAAGAGACCTATCTTTTGTAGAGTTCCAATGTATCTCCAAAATCAAATTATAAATCTTCAATTTTAAATATCGATATAATTAAATATAGAGTTCAGGCCCGAAAGTTTAAGCCTCTGGCTAGGTAAAAAAACTTTAAGTTGTTGTATCCTAATTTTATAATCATGAATCTACTATGAATCTACCTGGCTAGATAAAGAAGAGCTTGAAGCTGTTGAATCTCTTCAACCTTCCAGAAACTGCATGGAGAAGCAAGCACGGAACTGTTTAACCAACCATTTAATACTGAAGACATCTCACCAAAATCCAACCCTAAAAAACAAGTGTAAACACAGAATTTTACAAAAAAAAATAACTATCACACATGCAAAGGAAGTTTACAGAATTATTAAGCTTTCTTAGGACAAAACTTTGTAGTAATTTCCCACCTTTATAGTGTCCCCGGGGAACCTTTTCATAAGCTCTAGCTGTATCTTTCCCTTTGACAACATCTCTTGCTCTTTGTTCAGCTATCTTCTTCCTTTCTTCATCCGGTAATGGATAACCCTGTTAATAGAAAAGAAACTTATCAAATTGGTATTAAAAACGTATAATTAAATGCACTATTTTGCTGTAAGCACAATAAAAAGTTTTGTTTACTAAAATAGAGTTTTCTAATTAGATAGTTGCTTCGAAAACTTACTTCATCGTCACATCCTATTCTGAGGATAGCTCCACCAGCTTTGCAAAGTTCTGGAGGAATATCTTCGAACAAGGAGCTATCAACCTCATTGTTACCTGTTTGAATAAGAAAATTATACCAGAAAGAAACTGATTGATCTTGTGAATTAAAACCCCTTACATTTTGTTCTTGATATCAAACAAAAGTAATCATTTAGTTTTAACAGACATCTCGTTGAAAATTACAAACAGAATTGTAAAATCGTAAATTCCCTAAATATTCAGCTAGTATTTTTAAACATAATGTTCCCATAATATTGAAATGCTTTCAGTATTTTAGTCATGATCAAATGTTTGGATTTCTTCAAACAGTGCATGGCTGAACCCAAAACATGATAAAGTCAGGTTAGCCCTCGTTGAGGATCATTACCTACGCTAGTAGGATAAATCTGAAGACCGTTAAAAGGCTGCCACATTCTGATGATATCTCCTGTCTCAGGATAAGTCCAAAGATGATGAGGCCCAAATGCCCAATGATCGACTTCAGCAACAGTGTTTACATACTCAATACCAAGAATCTCCCGACCAATGTAAACAAGCTTCTCAACCCAATTGTACTGCACAGGGTAGTAAACCTGTACAAAAAAGGTTTACAAATCCAATTTTTTTTAAATACTTGGCTTTTGGGGCACTTCACGCCCATCTTCTATTTAATTCATGAACATTTTCTTTTTGTATACACTGTAAAACAAAAACAAACAAAATTTAGGGAAAATAAAATTTAGTTGGAGGCTAATTTTTTTAAATTTTGATCATCCATAAATCTTCCCTGTGGTCATGTGAGGTCCCGCACAAAATTTGGGTCCGATCTGTTTAGCTGTTTTGACATTTATTGGACACAAACAAACAAACAGACAAGCAAAGTATATATAGAAGATTGATTGATTGATTAACTGAGGTTTTTATACCTGGCTTCCAGCACCTCCTTCTTTGATATCAGTACAGATGCATTGATGAATTCCTCCAGCATACCATGGCAGATGATTCACAATCCAGAAGTTCTTGCCCTATAAAATCTTTATTAATTTGCATCAGTTCTCAAGAGAAAATTTGCCTATTTAAATATTCCACAGATTGTTAATAAGCATTCTCTTCTCGCTCATACTGACTATCTCACTAGGGAGAAATGCCTGAATGGACTGCCTGTAAAGAGGAATCCAGGTCAATATAAGACCACATGGAGACGCAATAGGAATAGAAAGCTTAAGGAGATGAATCTTTCCTGGGCTAAAAAGGACAGACAAGAATTTAATAGAAGAGTTCAAGCAGCCTTCATTCAGTCTCACAAGGAATAAAGAAGGATTAAGTAAGTAGAGCTGGGCACATTCCAACTTTATCTAGCCGTTTTGTTAACGGTTAGTTGGAACTGTTAAAAAATGAAAATTTCAGTTAGCCCTTAATTTGAGGTAAGAACGGAATGTTTGTTCCGCTAAGGGCATTTTCCGGTTTTTTAGATTACCATAAGTCAACAATCTCAATTTTATTAACGGCGCTAACGGAAAATTTTTAACAATTGCACAGCTCTGTCATTAATAGTACTGTTATTACAATATGAAAAAATTTTCTTAACAGTTAAAAAAATTGTTAACTGCACAGCTGTTAACTGTTTATATAGTATTAATGGCGTTAACAACATAAAAAATTTTGTTAACAGTTAGAAATCATTAATTGTTAATGATTTGTAAACACATTTAAAAACATCAAAACGGGTAATTTTTTTTTTTAATTCGTGCAACTTTGATCATATAAATAACAAAATTCACCGTTTTTAGCTTTTCAGTTAATGTTTTAAACTGTTAATTTTTTTTCAAAAATGGCTATCTGTTTCTTTAATGATCTAAAAATTAAAGGTTTTTGCCAATCTTAGCGAACTCTTCCGTTAATTTTCGAAAACCTCCGTTTCATTAACGGAACTTTTCCAAGCCCTATAAGTAGGTAAGTAAGATTGTTAATTCCCTTTTCTCATTGCTCATATGCCTTTTTTTTAATTTTGTATGAATGAAGTTCTTTATTCACCTGATGAATGATCACAGATGTCATGTTTCCAACAGGGGTTTCAAGCTCCAAATCCTCCCTGGAAAATAATAGGACATTTTCATTATTTTCTTTCATATCTATCCAATAAACTGCTTGAAGATCTTCATGTTATTGGTTTACTAATGGAGATAATAAATGCTGTGAAGACATCCATCATTTTTTTATTTTTTAAATGTTGTAATTTTTATTCAAATTCAGCTTGATTTAATGTCTAAACAGAATGCCTTATATATGAATGTTAATGATTTGGATGCAATATACACAACTAAATTTGGTTCCAAATATGGATTTTTTTCTGATACACTTTGAAATTATACCTGATAGCTTTGGCATTGATCATGTCGTATGCCTTGGAACCAGTTTGCTTCCTGTAGCACAACTCTCCTACCTACATATAAAAATGTGATTAAAGGAACAAAATTATACAAGTTTTGATACGATAACAGTTGCAAACAATCCATAAGTTTTCTTCTAAATCTTGATAGCAAGAATTAAATTCTTAGATCTTGAACTAATGCTAAGATTTAAACTTACAGAATCATTTCCAGGGAAGGTTTGGAAGCAGAATGGATCCATTTTCTTTCCAATAAGGATCTCATAAGCCAAGGGCAGGGTCCACTAAATATTAAAGTACTTAAATTGTTTAGACGGAAAACTATTTATATAAAATAAAATTTTCTTGAAAAACACTCACAGAAAGTATATTCATAAAATATCAATTTGTTCTTACTAAAGAAAACCACCCCAGAATATAATGAACAAACAGTCTGCCTTGTGCCCAGTGTTCCCAATGGCTGTACAATTTTTCACTCCACGTCTTTGCAAATCCAAACATTTTGGATAGACTTGGCTCTGATTGGCCTAATTCACTAAACAGGAGTCACAAAGATTTTTATTATTTATAAAACTGTCCTTGATCTTTTAGATAGGTCAAAAAGTATGATAGAATTTCTTCTTACAGCTTGTATCTTTTGTACCTGTGTTCCCCAGACTACAGGTTTGGGTTCCGGCATCTCCTCAGCTGATCCAACAACTTCACAGCTGGTTAGAGCTATCTCTTCATTAGAACTTCCATATGCTATTCCACCAATACCTAGGAATATGTTCAACTTCTAAGGTGGTTAGAGCTATCTCTTCATTAGAACTTCCATGCTCTATTCCACCAATACCTATAGGAATATATGTAACTTCACAGCTGGTTAGAGCTATCTTTTCATGAGAACTTCCGTGCTCTATTCCACAAATACCTATAGGAATATATGTAACTTCACAGCTGGTTAGAGCTATCTCTTCATTAGAACTTCCATGCTCTATTCCACCAATACCTATAGGAATATATGTAATTTCACAGCTGGTTAGAGCTATCTCTTCATCAGAACTTCCATGCTCTATTCCACCAATACCTATTGGAATATATGTAACTTCACAGCTGGTTAGAGCTATCTCTTCATTAGAACTTCAATATGCTATTCCACCAACACCTAGAGTTATGTTTAACTTTACAGCTGAATAAAAATCTGAAAAACTTTTCCCAAAAATTTAAGCTTCAGGTAAATCATAATCCTCTATTGATTAACTGGCACATGGGAACCCTTTATCATTTGCAAGCATTGTTACCTTCACAAGGCCCACATGGGATCTCATAATCCTGCTGATCACATCTCCTCTTCCTATCCCAACCCTGAGCAATGGGCATTTATTCAAAATAGGAGTGAGCATCGACTTCAAAATGTGGCAATATTAGTGCCAAAAGAACCGGCTTTAGAATAGGGTAAAATATGTATCAAAAGCCTCGGCTTCAAAATAAGGCAAAAGAAGAACAGGGTTCAAAATGGGGAAAAATTTATATCAAAAGATGTCACCTTTTCAACAGAGTTCTTTTAATATTCTTCTCTATTTTTAACACATTAATTGTGTTGAATTTAAAATGGCCGGTCTGTTTATTATATCGCAAAGAAATTGAGTCTTTGTCACAAACTCTGATTTCTCAATCCCTATATCTCTGCAACCCAATGTCGAAGAGCTTAGATATTTCAAACTATGAAGACTTATAGATAAAATATTATAATTTTGAAATATTAAAGGTTTACACCGTCAGGTTGTAAAGAAGTAGGGATTAGAAAATTTGAGTTTGTGGCAAAGGTTCAATTCATTTGTGTATGTATTGCACAGGGTTGCCCACAAAGGATGAGATTTCAGAGACGACTGTACGGAATGTAAACTGTCTGTTTGATTAAATTACGATTATCTGCAAATGTAAACTTGTTTCTTTCTCTGCCATGTCCTTGAAGTTGTTATTAAAAGACTATTTTCAAGGAAAATACTTAATTAAACCTTGGTATCATCATGTTATATGAGTTTCAGTTCGTTTGTACAGTCTCTGTCTTTGAGAAGTAGGTACATAGCTAAATACAATTTGTTAAAATTTGTCTTCATATTTTAAGATTTCTCTTTTTTTGCACTTTTTAGATGTTAGACTGGGGTTAAGAACATTTTTCGAAATCGGCAGACCCTGATTTGCAACAAATATGTTTATTCATAATTATTGTTTAAATACGTAACAAAAATAATTCAAAATTTCAATACATACATGAGGATTTCCATCAGCTTGTGAATAAACAGAGTACACCATGCAAAGCAGTACAAACAAGCAGTACACCTTCCCCTCTGTCAGTGGAAATATCATTAATTTTTTTCTTTATTTTTTTTAAATTTTAGCTCACCTAATGAACCCATGATGAAGGTTAATGACTGAATAACTGAAAACAAATTAGGTTTGTTTGAGATTAGAAAAATTACAATTGTGTCACCTTATCTTATTTAATGTAAAATATTATATAAAAGCATATTGTGACGCTGAGAGGCGCTTTCTCTGGAAGCTCTGCAGTGAGACCCAAAACATGATGCACATTACAAAAACATATAATTATCTGTTTAACTTTTATTAACTTTCAAAGATGTTGGTATCCCTTTTACTCCATGCATGAAATTAAATTTATTTTTCATTTTTTCCCAGAAAAAAATCGTACAAAAATTATAAGCATGGGCGGATACAGGATTTATGTGGGGGGGGGGGGGCTGTTAGATTTATTTCGGAACAAAAAATCCAGATTTAGGAACAAAAAGACGTGCTGAAGACGAAATTTTTTTTTTGACTTTCCTGATTTGCACTTGGTTTTCTTTCCCTTAAGTGCTATTGAGAAGCTATTCCGAAATCTAAGGGGGAGGGCCTACGCCCCCCTGAATATGTCAGGGGATGCAAAAGTCCTGCCCCCCCCCCTGTATCCGCCTCTGATGACAAGTTGAAAATAAATGTTTGTCTTTCTGAATTTTTCATTTTTATCCCAGTCTTATTCCATTTTAAAGAGATAAGCCTAGAACTTTTTTCAAACACAGTGATCTTTAGAAAATTTAAGTTGATTAAGTACTTTTTCACCAAATTTTGATTTCTTTCCTGTCAGAAGATTTTGTTTGAAATGTAAAAATTTCTAAATGACATTTTCATCTTATGAGGTTCTTCACATGGCAGTTCTTTAAAAGTTCTTTTTTAATTTGTTTATCATCTTTTTAAACAATGATGAAAAAACAGCCTAGGACCTAGTATACTGTAAAATTTGAGATTGTATATTTTATTCAATATTTCGGAATCGCGCGATCACAACAATAATATTGGATAAATTTTACCTAAATTTTGAATGA
>NW_019396858.1:145144-173753 GCF_000591075.1 Eurytemora carolleeae | reverse complement strand
AAACAGACTTTCTTCACGCAGCATGGCTCGCGTAACAACGGTTTATACGTTTAAAACTTCTTTATCTATTTTTCATGAACACAGCTGTAGTTAACATGAAAAATTCAGAAGAAAATTTGTTCAAATTTCAAATTATGGAATAATAACAATTTTCTGCGAGTTGATAAAAAGTACAACTTTCTACCAAGTTTTGTTTAGCAAAAAGAGTGAATCCATTTAATTTGTAAAGAACGTACAATAAAGATCCCAACAACCTATTAGTGATGATTTTCATGGCACATGTATTCGCTTGAAAAATATTTGTTATTTATTTGTAAACCCTATAGATTCATAAATTTCCCCTTTACTCCAATGGTAGTTTAACATTTATATTTATATATTGTATTGATTGGGAACCGTAAAACTGTGGAAGACGATCTTCTCATGGTTTTGAAATCTGAATGAACATGAGAGAAATTGTGCAGTGTATACATACAGACACATTTTTCTTAATAAGTTTATTTCAAGCTACTGCTTGCTTTGTTACAACATCAAATACACGTGAGATTGCATGAATCTCAGTTTTACGGGTCCCACATGCAGTCGTTTTTAAAATTATGAATTATATAAATTTTTATTAAAAAATCTATTTGAAGATAACCATGCAGCGTTTGTCCAAGCTCTTGAGTCTGCTGTCAACTATATTTCTGTTTGTCGTCTTCCTCATGTTTATCAATCTAAGTGTTATACAGACTCACAAGCAAACAGGTATAAACGTCATAATATCCAATGTACAGGGTTTCCCACAAAGAATGAGACTTCAGAGACGACTGCTAAATTTCACTGCAAACCAACATGTGCAAGCTCTCATAAAAATATCTAACAGAAATTTTTCCAATTACTCTTTAACTTAAGCTTTAGGAACAAACGCGTTGTGTTTTAAAAATGTATATGTCTAGGGCTAAGAAAAGATATAAGTGAGTTGGTGAGGTAAAACCAAAGGCCAAGACGAGGCTGTTTAAAAAAGTTTCAGAGTTGGCTATATCTCAGTGATTAAGTATTCTCTACAACTGTAAATTTGTTGCTCTCTTTATCCAATGATTAAAACGGCCATACCAGACTATGTTCATGGCAGAATATTTAATTTAAACTGGGGAACTTCGTGTTTAAAGATTTCAGGTCGTCTTTATAGTATCATCCTTTGTGAGTAACTCCGTACCAAGGATAGGGTTTGTTTACATTTTAAGTTGTAATCCCCTCAGGAATGCTAAATTGGTCTTGTGTTTACAATCTTTGTTATTGTATACAATAAAGATATTTCGCGAGCTTTACATTATACTAACTGCAAACAAAACCTATTCGTTTTACTAAATACTCTTGACTCTTGTAGGACAATCTATTTTTCAACTATTTTCATTCATCTCTCCTAACATTTTTGGCTTCAAAACTACCTAAACACAAAATTACAATTTATTATATACAATATATAGAAGTGGAGGAAATTGTCCTGACAGAAGACGACTTTCCTTTACAGAATCAGTATATAGGAGCGGTAAATATGGAATATGTTAATATTTCTAAATATTTGTATAAAGGAATTGAGTCTTTGCTACAGACTCTAATCTTCTAATCCTTATATTTTTTCAACCTGATGGTGCAGACCTTTTATATCTAAAACTTAAACTATTTGATGTAATAATTCATAAATTGAAATATCTAAGGTCTACGACATTTGGGTTTTAAAAATAAAAGGGTTTGAAAAATAGGGTCTGTGCACAAACGATATCATTCCTTTAGAACCAGCACAATAAGGCTTAAATTGATGTAAAATGGGTTGGCAAACTCTTCAAATATTTGCCTATAGCAAAGTTTTTCATTAAATATTATTTTTTTTTTCTATTTTACCCAGCACTAAATAGGCCAAGACTTTAAAGCTTGATTTCAAGATTTCAATTCAGAATATAAACCAGAATCTTTAATCTTAATAAATATATATAAAATCTAATTTTGAAATAATTTCTTGATCACCGTAACCTGTCAAAACTAAATTCTAACTTTATTCATGAAAGGATCCGGAGGAGCTAGTGAAAACTATAGAAAATGAAGAAAAGATATTTAAAGAAATCAGGAATATTCCAGATTAATTTAGAGTACTCAACATTATTTCTTTAGTTTTATAAAAAGTTTCGCTTTTTTTCCAAATAAAAAAAAAGTTTAAATATTTTTTATTTCATTAATGTTATTTAGCAAACATGATCGTAGCTTATTTAGCTGTTACTAGCTATAAACTGTTATAACAGTATTTTATGAGTTTCTATTTTCAAAACTAATTTTATAAGGAAAATTGAAAACCGTATGGTGTCGACATTCTAGATAAATTTCATTCTACAATATTCCTAAAAATATTCCAGATAGTTTTCATTCTACAATATTCCTAAAAATATTCCAGAAAGTTTTCATTCTACAATATTCCTAAAAATATTCTAGATAGTTTTCATTCTATAATATTCCTAAAAATATTCCAGATAGTTTTCATTCTACAATATTCCTAAAAATATTCCAGATAGTTTTCATTCTACAACATTCCTAAAATATTTTACAGATGGTTTTCATTCTACAATATTCCTAAAAATATTCAAGATAGTTTTCATTTTACAATATTCCTAAAATATTTTACAAATAGTTTTCATTCTACAATATTCCTAAAAATATTCCAGATAGTTTTAATTCTATAATTTTCCTAAAATATTTTACAGATAGTTTTCATTCTATAATATTCCTAAAATATTTTACAGATAGTTTTCATCTACAATATTCCTAAAAATATTCCAGATAGTTTTTATTATATAGTATACCTAAAAATATTCCAGATAGTTTCCATTCTACAATATTCCTAAAAATATTCCAGATAGTTTTCATTCTACAATATTCCTAAAAATATTCCAGATAGTTTTCATTCTACAATATTCCTTGAATATTTTACAGATAGTTTTCATTCTACAATATTTCTAAAATATTTTACAGATAGTTTTCATTCTAAAATATTTCTAAAATATTTACAGAAAGGTAAAAAACACGTCAAATATTATTTTACATTTAATTGTTAGCCTCTTGTCAACATAATCCTCATTAATTTTAATTCAAATTTGAAAAAATAATAATAATGTACTATCTAGTATCTTTACAATAAAACAAGACATTTGTAAATATGTTCCCTACAGCCGACTAAACGGCTGGACCGATGGGCTGAAATTTATTTGTGGACACTCAGGGGTAGCCTGGGGGTGACATTCAAATTCAAATTTTTATTTTTATTTTATTTATCAATTTATTAATTTCCAAGGGCAACGACGTGCGGGCCCTTCAGCTAATTCTCAATAATCAAGTTTGTTTATTAACTTTGAAATCTGGAATTTTAACTTTTTCTAGGAAAAAATTCAGGAAACATAAATTATTTATTTACTTTTTATTTTCTCTTTTTTAATCTAACATTTGAAAGATTTTTTGTCCTATGTTAATTTATCAAAAACGACAAATAATGCTGAAATAGCACATAGAAAAGTAAAAATTATTTCAAAATGTAGATTTTATTCTGAATTATTATCATTATTGATTAAATAAGCATGATACCTACAGTAAGCTGAAAAAGCAGATACAATCTGCCGGTCAGCACAAACGGAGGAATAAAAAAGCTCGAAAGAAGAGAAGTATCGAAGACGATGAAGGAGAAAAAAGACTCGAAGAAGATGAAAAAACGAATAAAAAACGACGATGTCAAGAAAAAGATAAACGTCTATTAGGTATGAAAATATTATATTATTTTTATCTCTCGTTCCTACCTCAAATTGAAATAATCTGAGTCCGAGTTTAATGAATTTCTACCACGGCTCAAATCCGCCAAAAATCGGGTTTTTATTGAGCGCCGGCTTAAATCTTTAATCCTTTACTTCTGAAGGAATGCCATGATTTAACCTTTTCAGAAGAAAATGTTTACAATTTTAACTGCATTAAACCATTTTTTAAATATTTTAAATGTGAATACAAGGATACCAAATATAGAGGAGATTATTGTTAAGGTCCTTTAATAGTGGATACAAGGATACCAAATATAGAGGAGATTTTGTTAAGGTCCTTTAATAGTAGATATACAAGGATACCAAATATAGAGGAGATTTTGTTAAGGTCCTTTAATAGTAAATATACAAGGATACCAAATATAGAGGAGATTTTGTTAAGGTCCTTTAATAGTAGATATACAAGGATACCAAATATAGAGGAGATTTTGTTAAGGTCTTTTAATAGTGGATACAAGGATACCAAATATAGAGGAGATTTTGTTAAGGTCCTTTAATAGTGGATACAAGGATACCAAATATAGAGGAGATTATTGTTTAGGTCCTTTAATAGTGGATACAAGGATACCAAATATAGAGGAGATTATTCAAAACAATCCAAACCTAGGTAAATATACACCATCTATTTCAATTGTGAAAATTTTATTTATCTTTGTACAAATTGTAAAACACAAAATCACAAAAGTTAATGGATTTTATAAAAAAAACATTTTTTGAATTGTGTTAGAGGCTAATTTTAACATTTTGATCATTCATAAACCTTTCCTGGGGTCAAGTGAGGTCCCACACAAATTTTAGACCCGATCGGTTCTGCCGTTTTGACGTTTATTGGACACAAACAAACCGACAAACAGACAGATAAGCATATATTGATATAATATATATAGATTATATATCTCAGTAATCCGAACTTTTCAAACTCTCCTGTTAAAATCATAAATTTTCCAATCACCTCTTTTTAACGGCAAAGATTAGACAATATTTTGACGTTTGGGAGATTTTTATCAAATAATTTGCGGATTTTTAAAACTGGATCACTTAAGAACACATGGATCACTAAAGAACACACAAATAAATTTAAAACTTATAAAAGCTTCGTAAGCCATGTCACTTTTTAAACATAAAAGTATTTGCTACAACATAGAGTGATAACAAAAAAAAAAGTGGAATGAAAGTCGTCTTCGTTTATTTTAGGTAAGTTTTCGTTTTCATATTGTTAATTATGATTGATAATTCTCTAAATGTGTTCAACATTTGTGTGTTGTTAATCCCGGAATACATTTATCAGTATATTTTGTCAACCAAAGACGAGGGTTTATTTTAGTTTCTCTATACATTTAATTCACTAGCTAGTCATATATTGTTTAAACTAATTTCATTGACATACATTAATTGCAAATTTTATTAATCAAACAAGTTTTAAATAATAAGCTCCTTAGTTTTATCTTTTTCAAAATATACACTTGAATCTAAATACTCGCTAGGGAGACCTCAGCATGCAATTTTTGCCCGATTACAGGGTAAATTTTGTATGACGGAGGTCCAAAAGTGAGGCATGGCTCAAATTTGGTCGTGTTGCAAGGAACTTCGCGCTTTACAAAAAACTGTTGATGAGACCAGGACACGGAAAGGACTTGAACCTCCAATCCATTACTGGAGTCCTTTGTCATCCCCGCCCTTTGTGATTTGATTTGTATATAGATATCCAATGATAGTCGTGCCTGAAATATTTGAGGGAACAAGCAATTTGCACACTTAGATTTAAAAATTGTCACAACGGATATCAAGATTAAGATTGTAGATTTAACCTATTTCAAACTAGAACTATTTCAGAGTCATACAATTATTACAGTTTACAAAACTTGTCAGAATGCTTTTAAAGAAAATTTAAACGTAGACGACTTTTCATCCGCTTTTTACCGTTATTATCCCTCAGTAAAAAGTAGTTTCATTGTAGAAATAAGTTTAGCACATTGCACACGAATGTACAGTATGCTGTATGCATGAATGAGACACAAGACACCATTTTAGTGACATATCTGGCGCACAAATGCCAAAGCAGTTTTTTTCATATTGTAGGATTTCCAATTTTTCATTTTCCTTGAATATATTTAAATCGCTAAAAACATAAAGAAACTGAGTATTTGCCACAAACTAAAATTTCTAATTCCTCTTTCGTTGCAACCTTATGGAGTAAACCTTTGATATTTAAAACTTAGATTATTTGGTCTAACATAATTTATAGTTTTAAATATAAGAGACTTATTACTTCAGGTTGCAAAGATTTAGGAATCAGAAAAAAATTCAATTACTGTTGTAAAATAAAGTAGTTTTTTACTAGAAAAAGGAGGAAAGTTCAGTCCTGTAAACTGTAGGCCTAAGGAGGAGATCGTCTTCATTGTTCCGTACAGGTAATTTAAGTTAACTCTAAAACCTTCTAGAAAATAAAAATTTGCCAGTTGCCAGGGTTACCCATAAAGGATGAGACTTCAGAGACAGTTGTACGGAATTTGTTTATTACACCATTAAAATACTAAATTGAAGGCAGAAACTGAAGATAATGTTTTATATGAAGAAAATACGAAATAGGGAGATATATTTTCTGCAGTCAGAAGGACTAATCTAAATTCATTCAATCCGAGCATTAAACGATATACGGTATAAATAATTTATTGAACAGTAAATCATAAAAATGAAATCGATACTAATACTACTGATTAAGAGAGATGAATTTAAGCTCGAGTTTCCGACTCACGAACCATTCGTTCCAATTATGTTCACGTAAAATGAAGGTTCGTCGTCAACTGAGATCTGGATCTTTTCCCAGTTGACCTGCTCCCTTCATCTCTGAAATCCCTAGTTTTTTGGTATTCCCAGGTGAATTAACCTGAGCTTTATTCGGGCCTCATTCTAGCGTCGGTTCAACCAACCCTTCTCTCCATTTCCCGCCTAACTATTTACAGATTTTTACCAGGGGTGAATATTTTATCCTTGGAGCATCGTCATGAGATCATAAACCTCATCAATGCTACAATAAAGTTTTAAATATTTAGCTTTTTGGGTCGTCTTTACAGTCTCATCCTTTGTGGACAACGCTGCACTTTAAAAAACTTGTTTTTTGCTTTTCTATCTAATTTTTAGCAAAACAAGAGATTTTAAAATTTTTTAAAAGTTATTTTCACAACAAAACAATAAAAAACAGAAAATAGAGAACAAAAGTTGAAATTTTAACTCACCAACAGTTAGGAACTAAATTACTGACAAAAAAATCTTATCCCTAAATCTTTACAACCTAATGGTGAAAACTTATGATTTTTCAAACTAAATCGGCTTGATCTATTAGAATTTATAGTTTTAAACGGCAAAGGTTTACGACATCAGTTTGCAAAGATATAAGGATCAGAAAATTAGAGTTTGAGACAATTTAGTGTTCTGGGTAAACCAAAACTTTTCCTCATACTTACATTTAAGGTTAAGCTTTTGGAATGCAAAATGCAAACTGCATATATAGGAATACCTCTTATTAGATTCTGGGGATTAAAGATTTGATTTATATACTTTAATATATTAATATGCTTGTATTTACTACCCCTAATACAGATCAAAGGATATTTCTTGATGATTATCAATCTCAAGGGAGGGTGCATAATATGACAGTTTAATACATTGAATATAAATAGATATCCATTTAGATAGATAGATAGATAAATCTAAGAAGTATAGATAAAAGATAAAATACTATGCAGTACAGGGTGTCCCCATAAACATAAGCTGAGTCTGCGAGGTTGGTTTTTAATTTTGGTCATTATATGCCTCTAGGGACTTTGCTTACATACTATAAACTATTCAGTAATACGTTGAAAATTCATATTTAAAAATAAACAAAATAATCCAGCAGACAAAGTTAAAAATTATATTATGGGTTTTAAAATTAGGTATTTATACAATTCTTATTCTCAACAAAGTTGTCACATGATTATTAGGTTATTATAGGCCGGTGAAAAGCGATCAGATATTTTTCAAATTTATATTTCGATGACTGTTGAATAAAGAAAATGTGGCTAATATTTTCTTACTGCATTACGGTACAAAGCATGTACAGTATGGTTTTGCTTTTGAGGCGTGTACAGGAATTCCACCCCTCCCTTCCCCTTTTCCCAAAAATCAAATTCACCAAATTTCCAAAATAAATAGGAAGGAATAAAATGTCGTCGTTGACAAAAACTGTTCAGATTTTTTATTAAAGGTTGTAGGTGTCCATATACATATTTACTAGATATATTTAAGACATTATTCTAAAACTAATTCAAAGTTACATCCATATTTAATATTTCTTAAATGTTTTCATATTATTACAAAAGGTGTAGAATGATAATACTTTAAAGTATTCATTTCCTAATGGAAACATTTAATCAGCGGCGAGAAAAAATGATTTTTATCCTAAAAACGAACTTTAAAAATGAATTTGTTATCTATTGTTATATATTTTAAAAATGAATATTTGTTATCTGTTGTTATATATTTTAAAAATGAATTTTTGTTATCTATTGTTATATATTTTAAGAATGAATATTTGTTATCTATTGTTATCTATTGTTATATATTTTAAAAATGAATATTTGTTATCTGTTGTTATACATTTTAAAAATGAATATTTGTTATCTATTGTTATATATTTTAAGAATGAATATTTGTTATCTATTGTTATATGTTTTAAGAATGAATATTTATTATCCTAAATGTTATAAGAGATGATGTGTAGGAAAAAGTTGTGCAGTTTAAAAAATTGTAAAAAATGAACTGACTTATTATTATTTATATTATTTCTATAAAATTATTATTGTTTAGATCCCGTGAGGATAACTTGTTAGTTTGGTTAAATCATATGCATCCCATACTACAGAGACAAGCTCTCTTTTACAGGTATCTTTCTTTCTGTCTTTTATATTCATAATTTTTATTTTTCTAGATACCAGGTATATCCTAGTATATACATAGCTATGATGTATGTATGTATGTTACACTTTTGTACGTCATCACTCTGCATACTCATATGTGCATTGATCATATTACTGCTTTCAAATAAGTGCATTTAAAGCATGTAAAAGCTATTCGCCGTTATTGTGATGGTTTGTCAGTATGGCGTCTTCACAATTTAAGTTCTCAATGTGCGTCCACAATGTAAGTCTTTAAGTCCTCGATGTGCGTCCTTTTTTACTAGTTTTATTCTCGATCATGAGTGATTTAAAATTAGTGGTTCAAATAATTAATAATAATAAAGGATCAGTGAGTTCACTTCTGCAACAAAAACAATTCCACTCTCCACTAAAACCATCTATTTCTTTGTCGTTGAACTGAAGTGCACACAGACAGCTTAGTTTAAGATGATATGACATGTTTCCAGCCAATCTCAGTGGCGTATTACAGTGGGGGGTTATTGGGGTTAATTACCCCCACCCCCCTAGAATCCTTTGGGTAATTACCCCCCCCCCCCAATTAGAATCTTGGGGATAATTACCCCGTAAACGTATAAAATGCGGTTTTTTTGCTGAAAAATAGGTGAATTTTTTTATAAACATAGATATTTTTTAAAAAAAAGTATAAGAATTTTTTGGGAGGTGCCGACCACAGCACTAACGATCGGGATGTGCTTCTTCGAGCAAACTCTGTCCTTTTTACAGGATTGAATCCTGGGTACCTTTACGTTAAGTAAAAGGTTTTATATATAGAAAAATCTTTTAAAAAATTAATTATTTAGCAAGAAATTCAACTTTAAAATTCTTTGAACTGCCTCTTTTTTTTCTTTAGGACTAGCTTAAGCTTTTTGTCTAGGAAGTGACGGTAGTTGGAAATTGAAAAAAAAAATGTTGAAATTAAGATTTTGAGAAGTCCGTGGTAGTGAGGGAAGAAGGGAATTGGGAAAAATACAATTTAATTTATGTGAATATTAAATTTTTAAAAGTCGAAGGTAGTGGGGGTAGTTGGGAATTGAAAAAGAATTCTTGAATTGATGTTGAAATTAAGTTGGTTCGGTGGTAATGAGGGTAGTTTTTAATTTTAAAAAATTCTTGAATAAATATCGATAAAAATATTTCAACAATACCTTTCACGAGCTATTTTTCTATCTGTCTAGGGTTATTGTCGTGGAGCAAATTGATAAACAATCCTTTAATAGAGCTGCTCTTTTAAACATAGGTAAACAATCCATTAATAGAGCTGCTCTTTTAAACATAGGTAAACAATCCATTAATAGAGCTGCTCTTTTAAACATAGGTAAACAATCCATTAATAGAGCTGCACTTTTAAACATAGGTAAATAATCCATTAATAGAGCTGGTCTTTTAAACATAGGTAAACAATCCATTAATAGAGCTGCACTTTTAAACATAGGTAAACAATCCATTAATAAAGCTGCTCTTTTAAACATAGGTAAACAAACCATTAATAGAGCTGCTCTTTTAAACATAGGTAAACAATCCATTAATAGACCTGAGGCCGAATTTAAATTTAAGCCGCGGCTCAAATATGGTTGGTTCCACTTAAATTTGTATAAAATTTTTCAAGATTTAAGCGGGCGATCAATTAAAACCGGCTTTTGGGGGATTTGAGACATGGCTTAAATTCATTAAACCCGGACACTGCTCTTTTAAACATAGGTAAACCATCCTTTAATAGAGCTGCACTTTTAAACATAGGTAAACAATCCATTAATAGAGCTGCTCTTTTTAACATAGGTAAACAGTCCTTTAATAGAGCTGCTCTTTTAAACATTGGTAAACCATTCTTTAATGGAGCTGCACTTGTAAACATAGGTAAACAATCCTTTGATAGAGCTGTACACTTGTAAACATACTTTGTAAACCATACACTGTAAACCTTAGTTTAGTAGAGCTGCACTTTTAACCATATAGGAAAACCATCATTTTTTAAAACTTTATAAAAGTTAAATATGATTAAAGAGTTTATAGATGAATTTTACTATTCTATCTAATTTCAGGTATTCTGGAAGCACAGAAATTAGGTAATTGTTTAAATATTGCATACAAATATTGTTTATTTTTAATGTTACAATAATGATAGAAAAACTAACAAAAAAGTTGAAGAAAAGCATTGTGTACTGTACTGTACATTGTACGTAAAGTGACATTTTACATGGTAAAGCGGTGCTGTTTTAAAAATAAATGGTTTTTGATTACTCTCTCTATAAACTAAAAGAATATTGAAGAAACAAGTTCCTCTTGCCACATTTAAACAATATATGATCCAGTCCTTGACTTGAACAGCACACACAAAATTTTTTTCTTCTATGAAGATACATATATATACATGACAGTTATAACCAGAAAACTCAGAAATAGAAAGACGACCTTCAGAATAACGTTATAACTTTAAAAAGTCCAATGAGCATGAAACACAGCATTTGTTCCGTCAGCAGATGCGGATCCAGCTCTTTGAAAAACTGTTATTCCATTGTTTTCTGTTGTATCACTGTATATTTATATATATATATATTAATAGAAATAGAAAAAAATATATATATAAGTATTTTTGATATATTTGCATGTGAATCTCAAGTAAATAATTAATATTATTGTTTAATATCTGATTATCTGATTATTATAATTATTGGCAGGATCCCCCACCTGCTTCGTGTTTCATGATGTAGATCTACTAGCAGAGGATGACAGGTCGTCTTTATAGTTCAATAAATTAATCAAAAATACTAAAAACTACCATTAAATGTATTTTGTTAAGCGCATATATCGTTCAATTAAAAACTCTCCTTTTTCACAGTTTCCTACTAAACTAGTTTTGTACATGAATATCTATAAGGGTGTCCCACGAAACATGACAATAGCAGGACTTGAACGTCGTCTTTGTTCTTAATTGCTACATTTGTGTGACAACCTATTTTTATAAGTAAAATTCTAGAGATAATAATCACAAAATAGCCCTAGTCCTGGCATTTAAAAAATGTGGTTTGCCTTTTTTTGTGCTTACAATATTACCCGAGGTATGAAGAATTTCGTTTAGATGTCTTCAAGTTTTGTTTTATTTAACAAAATTGAGATCTGAACAAATAGCTCCGGTAATGTCAACACCATAAAAAAAGGCAGACCACATTTGGGAAATATTAGGACTAGGTGTTTTTTTTCAAGAATCATACACGTTAAAATAAGTTGACGACTGGATGTCACAAATAAATACCAAAATCAGAGACGACTTCTCTGATCTTGGCATTTTTCGTGGGACATCCTGTATATTCAAATTACTGTTGAACATGACTATTTGCTTAACTATTGTTTACCTGAATATTTGTTAAAAATACTGTTGTACATGAATTTTTTGTTCAGGAATATCTATGAATGTGTAAAGGGAGCAGCGAGGGCTATGTCAGTGGCTGCCAGGTAAAGGGTTAAACAGTACACCATACAGTACAGGGTTAAACCGTGCACATGCATACAGTACAGGGTTAGACAGTACATCATGCTGTACAGGGTTAAACCGTGCACCATACTGCATAGGGTTAAACAGTACACCATACAATACAGGGTTAAATAGTACACTATACTGTACGGGGTAAACGATACACCATGCTGTATAGGATTAAACAGTACACCATACTGTAAAAGGTTAAACAGTAGTACACTATGCTGTACAGGGTTAGCCAGTAGTAACTATGCTGTACAGGGTTAGCCAGTACACAATGCTGCACAGGGTTAAATTGTAGACCATGTTGTACAATGTTTAACAGTACACCATGCTGTACAGGGTTAAACAGTATTACACTATGCTGTACAGGGTTAAACAGTAGTACACCATGCTGTACAGGGTTACACAGTACACCATGCTGTACAGGGTTAAACAGTAGACCATGCTGCACAGGGTTAAACAGTACACCATGCTGTACAGGGTTAAACAGTAGACTATGCTGTACAGGGTTAAACAGTAGACCATGCTGTACAGGGTTAAAAAGTAGACCATGCTGTGCTGGGTTAAACAGTAGTACACTATGCTGTACATGGTTTAACAGTACACTATGCTGTACATGGTTAAACAGTAGACTATGCTGTACAGGGTTAAACAGTATAACAGGTTTTCTCTCTTTCTTTTAATTTTACAGAAACATAGCCTATACTACGTCGACTACGCGTAATTCCTTTGGGCCTCTGTCTCAGGGTTATTGTGAACGAAACACACATAAATCTTGAAAAGACGACATCTAGTGTCCTGTCTGTTATTTTAATTTATCTATGTTTATTAAACACCTCAAATTCAGAATTGATTTAAACAAAACTGTCAAAGCTTGGTATAATGAATAGTTTTACATTTTTTTCAAAAAAAACAGTAAATTAAAATGTGTATGAAGATGAGTTATATTTTAAAACTGTTTTCTTACGAATCCCAGTTTTATTTCTACATGTTATACATCGTGTATGAGATATTCCTTAAAGAACTATAAAAATGACATTAGCAGAAAACCTAAAAATTTCTTTCCAATATTCTAATTATTTTCTTTGCATTTCAAACTTTTCTTTAATGCTTGAATTTAATCTTGGTTCCTATAAAATTATCTGATATAAAAAAATCAACTTTAAGATATTCATCCATTATCCGAATTATAATATGTTTGTTTTAGTAAATGGAAATACAAACTTCAATATCAGGAATACTGTGGAGGAGTTATGGCAATCGGTAATAATAACCAAAAGAGAACGATTACTACTTTTATAGTAATATGATGATACTAATAATAATAACAATTATCATCATAATAATAATAATGATAATGATAATGATAATGATAATGATAATGATAATGATAATGATAATGATAATAATAACAATAATAATAATCAGGGTTGATGAGTTTTTTTTTATATTTATTTGTCCAGTATTTTTCTATATTCTTTTTATTCCTATTTTTTTTAACTGTAATCCTATTAAAGACGAATAAACCTAAACCTTATCTAGATTTGTATGATATCAAGAAGTTCAACGGTTTAGCAAATAGTTTCTATGGCTGGGGAGGGGAGGATGACGACCTTTATCACAGGTAAATAGTTTCTATGGCTGGGGAGGGGAGGATGACGACCTTTATCACAGGTAAAATACTTTCATGGATGGGGAAGGGAGGATGACGACCATTTTTCAGGTAAATTAGTTTCTATGGCTGGGGAGGGGAGGATGACGACCTTTATCACAGGTAAAATAGTTTCTATGGCTGGGGAGGGGAGGATGACGACCTTTATCACAAGTAAAATAGTTTCTATGGCTGGAGATGGGAGGGTGACGACATTTATCACAGGTAAATAGTTTCTATGGCTGGAGAGGGGAGGATGACGACCTTTATCACAGGTAAATAGTTTCTATGGCTGGAGAGGGGAGGATGACGACCTTTATCACAGGTAAAATAGTTTCTATGGCTGGAGATGGGAGGGTGACGACCTTTATCACAGGTAAAATAGTTTCTATGGCTGGGGAGGGGAGGATGACGACCTTTATCACAAGTAAAATAGTTTCTATGGCTGGAGATGGGAGGGTGACGACATTTATCACAGGTAAATAGTTTCTATGGCTGGAGAGGGGAGGATGACGACCTTTATCACAGGTAAAATAGTTTCTATGGCTGGAGATGGGAGGATGACGACCTTTATCACAGGTAAAATAGTTTCTATGGCTGGGGAGGGGAGGATGGCGACCTTTATCACATGTAAAATAGTTTCTATGGCTGGGGAGGGGAGGATGACGACCTTTATTACAGGTAAAATACTTTCATGGATGGGGAAGGGAGGATGACGACCATTTTTCAGGTAAATTTTTCTATGGCTGGGGAGAGGAGGATGACGACCTTTATCAGAGTTTAAATAGTTTCTATGGATGGCAAGGGGAGGATGACAACCTTTATCACAGGTAAAATAGTTTCTATGGCTGGAGAGGGGAGGATGACGACCTTTATCCCAGGTAAAATAGTTTCTATGGCTGGAGAGGGGAGGATGACGACCTTTATCACAGGTAAAATGGACAATGAATTTTAAAAAGATTTTTACTTACATCTGAGGATTAAAGTTTAAAGTCATCATCAACAGAAGATGGCCAAATTTAACCTTTAAATTGTTATTTTTTATTCAGGTCGTCATTAAAGTCTCATTCTTTGTGGGTAACCAGAATAAGTACTGTGATAATGATTTTGAAAATGTTTTTTTTTCAATAATTAATTTTAGGTTGAAAAGTTCAAATACTTCAATAATACGGAAACCAGCCAATATTGCGAGGTAAATTATTATTATGCTATCTCTCGATCTAACTGAGGATTCAAATCTGGAAAAATGTTTCACTTATTGGTCATGAAGAATTCAAAAGCAAAAACAATTCATGGTCCAACTGGAAATACAATCATATGATATTTAGACAATTTGTCCTCGAAAGTGAGATTTTGCATCCTCTCAACATTTTGCAGAAAAGATGAAGATAAGAAAATATCATATTTTGTAAATATTTTTAGATATCTAATGCTTCAACATGACTCTGCTGTGGAAAGTCCAGAACTAAAGGTATTTATTGTCTAAGATAAAAAATAAAACTCTTAGAACATAATGAAATAAATTTTTAAAATTCGGTGACGGTGATGGACCAAACCTTTGTAGAGTAAATAAAATAGAAGTTGGAATTCTATATTTTATTGAAAATATATTTTGGTCTGGGTTGACCCTCGTCTTATGATTGTTTCTGTCATAAAGATTCAAAACAAAAAAAAATAAATGTTTTTATTTTAAGAGTGTCATGGAAATGAGCAGTAAAGATAAACTGATGAACGAAGGTTTAAATAATATTGAATATAAAATAAAGGTAATTATTTTTAGTTAAAATTTTTCTTTTTAAAATTTCTTTTTTCCAGTAGCTTAATTTGTAAAGTTATTTTAAGAGATGAGAGGAGTTTTTTTGAGAAAAAATTTCATATAAAGATATATTGAGAATGGTTTTGGGGTTTTCTTATATTCATATTTTATAAAAAGAACTGTAGACGTAATTTCTAGACTAACATGTCCAAGTAAAACTTTCACTGATTAAGGATAAATGAGATATTTTTTATATATTTTAGCAGAACTATTTTTTGATTCTGGGTTCTCTGCAGACTTGCAGTTTTATGTAGCAGAGACAATAGAGCCAATTTTTTTAATTTTACACTTTTCTAGATAAAAATACGACGATATTATCCTCACTGTTATACAGATACAGGTTTGAAGGGTTGTGAACCGGACATGCCAGTCAGTAACTGTAGAGTAATTTGAAACAACGTCTATATTCCCTTTAAGTTTCCGACGCTTATGAGCACGTGTTTTCTAGGATGTACATGAGACTCCTTTGTACACATTAATACAAGCAGAACTTCCAGGGCCCAGGAAGGTATTCAAGGTATGTAGATAAGACTCCCTTGTACTCCTTGTACACATTAATACAAGCAGAACTTCCAGGACCCAGAAAGGTATTCAAGGTATGTACATGAGACTCCCTTGTACACATTAATACAAGCAGTACTTCCAGGGTCCAGAAAGGTATTCAAGGTATGTACATGAGACTTCCTTGTACACATTAATACAAGCAGAATTTCCAGGGCCCAGGAAGGTATTTCCTTGTACACATTAATACAAGCAGAATTTCCAGGGCCCAGGAAGGTATTCAAGGTATGTACATGAGACTTCCTTGTACACATTAATACAAGCAGTACTTCCAGGGTCCAGAAAGGTATTCAAGGTATGTACATGAGACTCCCTTGTACACATTAATACAAGCAGAACTTCCAGGGCCCAGGAAGGTATTCAAGGTATGTACATAAGACTCCCTTCTACACATTAATACAAACAGAACTTCCAGGGCCCAGGAAGGTATTCATGGTATGTACATGAGAATTCCTTGTACACATTAATACAAGCAGTACTTCCAGGGTCCAGACAGGTATTAAGGTATGTACATGAGACTCCCTTGTACACATTAATGCAAGCAGAACTTCCAGGGTCCAAACAGGTATTAAAGTATGTACATGAGACTCCCTTGTACACATTAATACAAGCAGAACTTCCAGGGTACAGACAGGTATTAAAGTATGTACATGAGACTCCCTTGTACACATTAATACAAACAGAACTTCCAGGGTCCAGGCAGATATTCAAGGTATGTACATGAGACTCCCTTGTACACATTAATACAAGCAGAACTTCCAGGGTACAGACAGGTATTAAAGTATGTACATGAGACTCCCTTGTACACATTAATACAAACAGAACTTCCAGGGTCCAGGCAGATATTCAAGGTATGTACATGAGACGCCCCTGTACACATTAATACAAGCAGAACTTCCAGGGCCCAGGAAGGTATTCAAGGTATATACATGAGACTCCCTTGTACACATTAATACAAGCAGAACTTCCAGGGCCCAGAAACGTATTCAAGGTATGTACATGAGACTCCCTTGTACACATCAATGCAAGCAGAACTTCCAGGGCCCAGAAATGTATTCAAGGTATTTACATGAGACTCCCTTGTACACATCAATACAAGCAGAACTTCCTGCAGGGCCCAGGAAGGTATTCAAGGTATGTACATGAGACGCCCTTGTACAAGCAGAACTTCTAGGGCCCAGGCAGATATTCAAGGTATGTACAAACTATAAACATATTTATCAAAAGTAAAAAATTATAAATGAATAGATGATTTTTTATTATAGTGTTCATCATGAAATGCATGACGCACAACGACAATACAAGTAATATTTGTCACCCTACAATATGTCAATATGCACTGAGAACTCCTGTTTATTTGTGGTACCGATCCGACTTAATGGCAGCTAGAGCAGTGTGTGCAGAATGTACATGACAATAGTCGACCAATTGGACAATAAACCAAATTAATGAATTCCTACATGGGAGATTAATAGCTAAAGGCCGGTACAAACACCAAGAATGGTAAAATTTCAAATGAACCTGCGAAGTTTAAGGTCAATAATAGGTTTTATTGAGAAAATGTTTTATTCCTTTTTGCTGCAAATATTCATAAAAAAAAGAAATAATGTTAAGCATATTACAGTATTATTTCCCTTATATGCGTTATTATCTCAATTCTAGAAGTTGACATGACCTTTTCGTTTTGAGTTTTTAATCCCTGTACTAATATTCTTAGTCTAAAAAATTCTTTTTCAAATTTCTCCCCCCCCCTGGCCCCTCTCCCCTGATTATAAAGATTAATTTTTTAGGTTGAGCAAAAGAGTTTTTTTACCAGGTTTTCAGAACAGGTAAACACTTACAGTACAATTTATTTACGTCCAAATAAACATGGGCATAAAAAGACGACTTTAAAATCGTCCTTGATATCCGATAGTTGGTAAAGGACAGAGAGTTAATATAAATATTATACGTCTCTTACTTTCCTTACTTTGTATCTTTAAAATGGACGAATATATATTAAACTATCAATTTAGCTGGTACATAAATGGTAGACCACATTTTTTTGGGGAAATTTCGAGGCCAATGCATTTTTCGGCCTAAAGTGTGCTAAATGGGAATCACTAAAATTGTGTTTACGAAATAATGTCGCGCATATAACAAAGTTGTCAGTTCCCCATTCCGCCATCATATACAAGTATATTGTACAGAGCGTCAAAGGAGCGCATGTAGATTATCTCCAAGCTTTAACGCCAAAATACGCACATAATACTTGGAAAAAAAAAATTTTCTGCAAAAAATATTTTATAGAAACCTTTGACATCTTTAAAAAATGCCTCATTGTTTTTTGAACTATTCACGATCTCATATGATTTGGGACACCCTGTATATGAGCATGCTCTGCATTAAATGCATATGAATTTGATCCCCATGATGATGAATCAGGTGTAAAGAGCCGGAAACTTTTGTCCTGAACTAAATGTGGTAACCTCGCTTCTAAACAACTAACATTCCCTTCTCTCCGCACCGTAGTTTTGATATAAGTAAAAATACAAAGATAGATCTTATCCCCTTTGCTATTCTATTGGTCCTGAGTACTCACTAAACACGCGAGTGAACCATGATTTGATCAGAGGCTACTATACGTGTGAAACTACTGTCTCAGCCCAGTTCTAAACCCTAGTAAATCCTGGCTTTATCCTTTTCGTTAATCTTTATAGGGGATTTTATCAAAAAGTCGAGAGTATTTCTAACCTTTTTAAACATCTAAAGGGCTAAAAAACTCTTAAAATCAAAAGCTTGTGATCGATTTAAAGTGTTGTGTATTAACTTTAAACTAATCCGAAGGTGACCTGATAGTCAAACTAATTTCTCCCATTTATGTTCTAGACGTAGTGATCGACCACCTTGTAAGACGACTTACCTACCCTAGAATAATTGTAAACATACTTTTTTTATTCTTCGAAGATTGCCTTTCCGGAGTTTGTTTTTCCGCATTTTATCTTTCCGTAGTTTGTTTTTTCCGCATTTCATCTTTCCGTAGTTTGTTTTTCCGCATTTTACTTTTCCGGAGTTTGTATTTCGACGTTTTGTCTTTCCGGAGTTTGTATTTCTACATTTTCTCTTTCCGGAGTTTGTATTTCTACATTTTGCCTTTCTGGGGTTTGTATTTCTACATTTTGTCTTTCCGGAGTTTGTATTTCTACTTTTTGTCTTTCCAGAGTTTGTATTTCTACATTTTGTTTTTCCGGAGTTTGTTTTTCTACATTGTGTCTTTCCGGAGTTTGTTTTCTACATTTTGTCTTTCCGGAGTTTGTATTTCTACATTTTGTCTTTCCGTAGTTTCTATTTCTACATTTTGTTTTTCTGGAGTTTGTATTTCTATATTTTGTCTTTCCGGAGTATGCATTTCTACATTTTGTCTTTCCGGAGTATGCATTTCTACATTTTGTCTTTCGGGAGTTTGTATTTCTACATTTTGTCTTTCCGGAGTTTGTATTTCTACATTTTGTCTTTCCGAAGTTTGTGTTTCTACATTTTGTCTTTCCGGAGTTTGTATTTCTACATTTTGTCTTTCCGCAGTTTGTGTTTCTACATTTGTCTTTCCAGAGTTTGTCATTGCAACTTTGGTTTTCTCTGTTTTTATTAATATTTCTAATATATTTACATAGTTATCATCCTTTCAGATATTTCCTGTATACATTACAATTACAATTACCTTATTAATAATAAAGCACAATTGTGACAAAATGGGGGGGGGGAATAATAATACAAAAACTAATCGTATTTTCATTTATTTACATAAATATTATCCACACGATATATACTAGTTATATTTTAGGTTGGAAATACTATACAGAAAACAGTTCAGAAGATTATGGCCCCCTCTCAGGTTATAAAGTTAAATTTACATATAAAAGCATTTCATTTTTTGAGTTTTTTTTTTTAACAATTAACCAGAATTAAAAGACTGACTGAAAAGGGGTGTATGACCAAAATAGAATTATCATTTAGTCTGTACTAACTATTTATGAATTTGAACTGTCTATACTTCCGGTTCAATTTTAATAAACGATTCAAATCCTTCCTTAATCTTTAACTTTGAATTAGTGGTTCAAATTTGAACCGTCAGTTAGTTGTTTAGTGACATAGCTTTCATTCATTAAATTTGGTCCCAGGGAATTTAGTGATTTCAAATCTTGAATCACTGATTCAAAAAATGTTAACCGTTGTTGGTAGAGGCAGACATTGTGTTAAATTCTCTGTACCGAAACACTAAATGGAAATAAAAATAGTTCCGATTAATTCATAATTGAATTTTTTCTATTACTTTTTCCAAGCCACTCAAAAATCAATCCAAAATTTATCAATCTTTGGAAAATATTAAATTTAATTGAGTAAGAAAGACTCGGATCTTTTGACAAATATTTGATTTAATTAAAGCGATTTCTTCATTTTTTGATATTTTTTTTTCACTGATTTCTTTTTACCTTTTAAGTTTTGTCAAATGTGTTTGGCAGGTTTCGAATCAGGAGAAAAGATTAGTTTATCAAACTTTCTTTTTATAAAAGATAAATTAGAATTTCATTGTGCTCTCTAGTCTCGATAAACTAGAACCTTAACAATCTTTTCCCCCGTTTTCCACATTTTTCCCCTCTTTTCCAATTTCAACTAACACTTTCATTGAAAATGTTTGGCTTTAAAATCTAATTTTTTCTTCTAAAGATTTTTTACAAAACTTTTTGTTTGATTATTTTAAACTTAACCTTGCTACAAGAGCAAATGAAGCAGAAAGGAATTGAGTCTTTTTGCCACAAAAATGCCAACCTGATGGTGTATTTGATCTAAAGAATTCATAGTTTGAATTATTTCACGTCCAAGAAATAGGGTTGCAAAGATATAAGATTAGAAAATCAGAGTTTGTGGCAAAGACTCAATTCCTTTAAAAAATAATTTAAAATCTAATTTTGATATTGTACAGGAGGGTGGGCACTATACTGGAGATTCATCTTGGGACAGTTCTAAACAAACATTATAATCAGCTTAATTCAATAAACTTAGAGATATTAATCAGCTCAATCAGATGAGACGGATATTGATCAGCTCAATCAGATTAGATGGATATTAATCAGCTCAATCAGATGAGATGGATATTGATCAGCTCAATCAGATGAGATGGATATTGATCAGCTCAATCAGATGAAATGGATATTAATCAGCTCAATCAGATGAGATGGATATTGATCAGCTCAATCAGATGAGATGGATATTAATCAGCTCAATCAGATGAGATGGATATTGATCAGCTCAATCAGATGAAATGGATATTAATCAGCTCAATCAGATGAGATGGATTTTGATCAGCTCAATCAGATGAGATGGACATTAATCAGCCCAATCAGATGAGATGGATATTGATCAGCTCAATCAGATGAGATGGATATTAATCAGCTCAATCAGATGAAATGGATATTAGTCAACTCAATCAAATGAGATGGATATTAATCAGTTCAATCAGATGAGATGGATATTAATCAGCTCAATCAGATGAGATGGATATTAATCAGCTCGATTAATCAGTTAAATATATTTATGTCAGCTTATATGTAAATTGTTACTATTTCATTCTAACAATCAAAATGTAGAATTTATAAAAACACATATCCTTATATAAACCAAAGATGTGATAATATGGAGCTTGTAGTTGTAAGCTACTAGTATTGTAAAAATATCTGTAAATAAACCAATGTTATAATCACATATTCATTTAAATTAGAAGTCTTTTTCCCTAAGGTTTTTTGTTAAGAATGTCTAACCAGTCTTCCCGTTGTACAGCTATACAATATTCTCACATATAGGTAACCATTGAAACTTCTCTTTATAATTTGTTTCTTTGCATATTTTCAGAGTTAACAGAACAGGATCGTGCTAGGAGAGTAAACAATCCCTTTCAATAGAATTTTAGAAAAATTGTATATTTGAAGTTTAAAAAAGTATTTTTCAAAGGAAACATTTTTAAGATATCTCTTACATAGGAAATATATACTAAACAGTACTAAAACCTTCTTCTATTTATTTCAAATTTAACTAAATTCAGTCAGGTCTTTAGGACAGAGCTGGAGTAAAAGGGGCTAGGGAGTAAAAAAGGCTACGGAGTAAAAAAGGCTAAGGAGTAAAAGAGACTAAGGAGTAAAAGAGGCTAGGGATTAAAAGAGGCTAAGGAGTAAAAGAGGCTAAGGAGTAAAAGAGGCTAGGGAGTAAAAGAGGCTAGGGAGTAAAAGAGGCCCTGGAGTAAAAAAGGCTAAAGAGGCTAGGGAGTAAAAGAGGCTCTGGAGTGAAATAGGCTAGAAAGTAAAAAAGACAAAGTAAAAGTAGCTGAGAAACCTTAAATCCAAGGAAATTTCAAGTTTAAAAATAACGCTTAATTTTTAAAAAGAATAAAAAGATTTTGAAATTCTATATTTGTTTGTGCGTAAAATCAAAACTATAGGAAATACAAGGTCACAAAGTCGTATCATAAATTTGATTGATATATGATTTTTACAGGATATCGCTTATTACAGTACAGTGTCCATCAAAAATTGCAAAAAAACTTCATTGACGCCATCTTCAAATTTTCTAATTTATCATTTCTGTTTTCTCTGAAATTTTTCATCTTTAACTACAGGGTGTCTCAAAAAACATGGGAATTCAGTGACGAATTCGATATCGTCTTTATTATGAATTAGCATTGTAATACCTAATTTCAAAAGCCACAATATTATTATGTCTGCTAGAGTTTATTTTATGAAAACTGAAAAGGGTAAAAGACTGTGAAGATGTGCATATAATGTCTCCGCAAGATGAACAGTGAATAGGGCCAAGTTTACTCTGTTTGTATACTGCAATTTTCTTGTTTTACTAAGTACAACCGTATGCAGTCAAAACATAAACATTAAACAAACAAAATGTGAACGTCAGACCTCTTACAGATTACAGCTTTCTCAGTAAGTATCACTAGACTAAATCAAAGAATTATTTAAAAAGACGATATCGAATTCGTCACTGTTTATTGGGACACCCTGTATATTACGATTCATTTTCATTCCTCTTCATGCAAATATAAGTTAAATATGATAAAATATAAAATAAGTTAAAATATGCTAAAATCTAATGCATGACAGGCAGAAAAATTAGATCCATAAAAGAAAGAGAAGTACGTTTCCATTTTCTCGTTATTTTTCCACAATATATTTTATATCCCCCGACCTTGCTTCTATACATCAACATTTATCTTCATTTTAGAAAATTCTTTACTCAAGTTAATTGTGATTAAACAATTTTATACAATTCATTTTATTTATAGATACATAAATAAGATTAGAGTTTTATTTTAGAATGAAGCATAAAACTTAGTTAAGATTATCAAAATCTTGCCAAATTGATTTTCTAATTGAATATTAATTTTTCAATTAAAGTAAATGAAAACTATTTATGCATAACATCTAATTAAAGATCAAAACAAAAATGTTTCAGTAAATCAAACATATTAAAATCAAACTTATTGCATCGTTCTTTTCAAAATATGTTTAAACTGCTGAAGTTATTTGACAGTGAATAAAAGTTACATTCGAAGACGTTATTTGACTTCATTTTAACCAGTCAAATATTTTTAAGTACACTTAATCCAAAGCTTTTAAGAAGTTTTAAAAATGAAGTAAATATGTTTGAGAAAATGAAGTAAATATGTTTCAAGTTAATTCTGAGGTAAAACTTTTGATTGGCAAAGCGCTGATCTCGATATCCGTAGCGTAGGAAGGAAGGTCCATTCAATTTAAACAAAACTAGCCTTTCAGGGCCCTATGTGGCTTGTGCCCACTGTTCTAATACAAATTTTTCTTTTTATCTGTTGCTATTAACCATATTTTCTCCGTTCTACAAAATATACTTTTTCATGGTGGTTAATTGCTGCTTAAGGACGCAAAATCGATCTTTAAATTTCGTCCAGATTGTTTATTATTTGTAGTTTGTTTGATTTCCGCTGAATTCGTGGAATTTTATTAAAGAGACGACATTTAAGAATTTGAAGAAATCTGCGAAGAAATCATGAAGAAGAAGAAATTCAATATAATGATGATAAAGAAACATTTGATTCGAACATTGATTTCTTCACTAATTTCTAAAAAGAAATATGTTTCTAAACAGCTAATTAGTTTACTGTAGAAATTTTTTTAGATTTTACGTCGTCGTTATTTAAAACTAAAAAAAAATCACCGATTCCCAAAATGTATTCTCCAAAATGGACAATAGGGGGAGTTTTAATATGGATTTTGCGCTCTGCTCCTTTTCAGCAATTAAACACCGCAAAAGCGTCCTATTTGTATCAAATGCCTATATTACTCTCTGCCCAACTACCATGTTTTGCCGGCCGGTCACTTGGCCTGGACAATTGGCAGTTAACGGTGACAAACTTTAATTTAATTTTAAAAAAATGTATTTATTTTCAAGGATCGGACACTTAAAAAAAATAATATTGAAAGGACGAGGATTTCGATGTAGTTCGGACGAGAAAATTATGAGAATGTGGTTTGGACTAGAGATTGATGTGGTTGGCCTTCCTCCCCTCGCTGGGGTCGTATGAGTTGCCACAATAATTTTGGCCTGAAATCAGTTTAGCCGTTTTGACGTTTATTGGAACCAAAGACAGACAGACAAACACGGAAAATTTGCATGAGATGCCATACTGAAGTATACAATACACGTTACACATACCTCTGAGGTGTTTCTAACTTTCTAGGCTATTTTTTAAAGGAGTGTAAGCGTAATTTTAAATGACTGCAAAGATTTACAACGGTACCCTTGAGACATTAATCTGATAAAAATGTGGAAAAAACATCGGTATTTGACTCGAAAAGTGTGTATTTCTGTAAATTTCTTTATTGCTTCTTAAAAGCAAGAAATGCGGAAGTCACTTTTGCAAAGAAAACGCGAATGACAATAAAAAGTTTCAATAAACAAAAACACGAATATCTAATTCATACTTGATCCGAAAAAGGGTACCGTTGTAAATCGGGCATTGTCTTCTTTGCATCGAGGGTCACTTGGAATTAATTGGAATTAATTGGAATATTTGTGGCAAATGTAATACACTATAGTTGAACATTTTTTTAGAAATAACCTAAACATATTTTCCTTTCTTTGTCGTTCATTCATCAAAATCTTAGATGTAAAATTTACATTTACGTTTACTGTTTTACAGTTTTACAGTGGAGAATTTTTGGAATTCTCTATATCTCTCTCTTCTTGATCTAGCTGTATTATGTATCTAACTGTTTCTGTTTCAAGTTTGATTATTAACTTAATTTTACAGCTTTCTCCAGTTAGTTTGTCTACAGGCACTTGTAAAGATTTTATAGCTAAGTATTATAATTAGCTGTCAATTAAAATATTTCAACAAATTATGATTTAAAGTTTTATTTCAGTCATCGAAATAGCGGGCTAATGATAGGCTTGAAGTTAAGTCTAATTTGTGTATTCATCTTTAGGGAAGCACCAAATCTAAAACAAATAAAGCACAAAAAAAGATTTTAATTAGTTTAAAATTATTTAAATTGAAAAAAATTTAGTTTGCTAATATTTGGATAGCTTTGCATTATCTGAGCCCAACTACTATGTGATACAATCTGAGAAGAATGACTTGTACGTGATCAAGCTGTCTAACTCAGCAAACATTCTTGCAGATGTTACGGATAATAAAGCTGTAGGCAATGAAACCACTCCAGAAATACTAGAGAGCGATAAAGATAGAGAAGATGATAAAAAAGAGGAAGTGACTGAAAAACCTACAGAAGTTTCCACTAACTCCGAAAATGCTGTAAACGAGACTACGACAGGTCTTGAAAGTACGGAAGGCAACTCTACAGATACAGCTGAAGATGGTCCAGAAGCTGCAGATTATCGGATTACACCTGGAACAGAAATAGGAACAGATGGTATCCAGAATTTTGAAGAATATTCAAATGACCGTGGTTTTATTATCCCTGAGGTGTCCATGAGGAGTCCATTGATATATATAATAACAATAATTACAATTTACATTTAAGTAAATTTTTGTTGACAGTAGAAATTGTTTACATAATAATCTTCGAATAGAAAAATTTTATTTTGTTTCTTATTTTTAAAAGAAATTATTCAATTACAGTCAGAAGATTAGTTTTCAATGTGCTTTTAACGTGCTTTAAAATTTTACTCCACTCCAATGTTTTGATTTTGAGAAACCTAAGAGAAAAACCTAAAAATTCTATAGGCTTAGATGCGTTTCCGTCACATAAATGTAATAAATACCAATTCATTTGTTACTTTCGTGGAAGTATAGATTTAACTAAATCACAATAACGTTTTGATTTTATCAAAATTCCAATTCCTATATCTTTGCAGTTCGATGTTGAAAACCCATGATATTTCAAACTTAGATAATTTGGTCTAATACAGAAAAAACACTTTCCAACTATTCATATTTATCAATGGAAGACTGAAATGTTGAGGATTCTGAGGAAGACCAGGGCAAGGTAGACCTAACAAAGGCTACAATTGCTGGAGAGGAGAATATAGCTAACAGTACTACTCCTGGAAATGCTTCGGCTGATCAGACAGGAAACACTACTGATCAAGAACCTGGGATTGGTATCACAAGCACTGCTGCTACAGTAGAACCTATTGAACAGACAGGGTTAAATCAAACAGAGCTAATGAATAACCTGAAAGATTCTATAAACCGAACTGAGAATGTACTTGGACAAATGATCAAAGAAAGTGGAGTAGGTACAAATAACATTACCGGGGATGCTAATGAAAATGAACCAACTGGCATAGATCCATTCCTGTAAATTTTTATTCATAAATAAAATGTTATCCAATAATTAAACCATGACTGAGATTGCAATCCATTTGTACCAAGTTTTCAGTAAATTACTTATTTTTTATCCATTTTTTCCCCAAAAATGTAGTTTCCATTGGGTTCCCATCATGCATAGAGTGGAATGCCCGATTCACAACGGTAACCAGAACTTTGTCGGATCATCGACGGCAGAGAATTTTGCTCTACAGGAGTCTCTCAATAATCGCACATATCCAATGTCCGATGTGACTCTATTCACTCTGCAGTTTCTTTATTATTATTTTTATCTCGTCTCTAAGATGATTCATCGCATATGTGTGAGATATGCTAATGTTGTTTTAGTTTTGTTTTCTTTAAACTTTTTATATAATTTTCCCAGGTGTTTATTTTCTCCTTGTGATGAAGTATAGTAAACCCTATCCTAGATTATAAATGAGGGAAGGACAGATGACCAGGGGCGTACACTGGGTTTTATAAAAAAGAGCGGATAGGAACATGAAAACATGAGCAATGCTAAAAAGTTGCTAACTGGTTTCTAGCTCTATGCGTATTCAAATATTGTATAATTCTTCCTCATACGAGTTTATCAAACCCTTAAACTTCTATTTTAATTATTCCTAAAACACTGATCAAAATTATAAAGGGACGCCAGGCAATGTGCTTGTCAGTAGGAGGAATATTAGAGAATCCCTGAAAAAATATTCATAAATGTGCGAAAGAGAAAAGTAGTATCATACAGTTTAAGGAAACTACTCGCTAATTTAAAAAAACAAGTCGATATAATATCACTTTTTTCATGCATTATAGAATCCATAATTCACATCTTGAATCACCTTTGAAAAACTTCTTAACTATTAGAATTCTATCTAGCCATTAGAAAATTACAGAAACAGATTTATGTAAAGATATGATAAATAATCATTTTATTGGTGGGTCAGTCATCATCTTTTCCAAGTTTACCCCTCCCCCACCCACTCACACTCAATATATCCAATATATAATTTCCAATAATCTCTGTTAAAAATATGGTACTCGACGCACGTATAGATATCATTAACGTCTTGGGTTTCAAAATATTTTTCTTCGTAGATAAATGATGAAAATCAATCATAGATTGTTCTTGCTGCAGAGCTCGGCCTCCATTAGACTGTACTTGCTGCAGCGCTCGGCCTCCATTAGAATGTTCTTTATGCAGCGCTCTGCCTCCACTAGACTTTGCTTGCTGCAGCGCTCTGCCTCCTATAGACTGTTCTTGCTGCAGCGCTCTGCCTCCACTAGACTGTTCTTGCTGCAGCGCTCAGCCTCCACTAGACTGTGCTTGCTGCAGCGCTCGGCCTCCATTAGACTGTTCTTGCTGCAGAGTTCAGCACCCACTTGACTGTGCTTGCTGTAGCCCTCTCTCCTCCTTTAATATTTCCCCTATATATCCCTCCCCCTCCACTACTTTTAATATCCCCTCC
>NW_019396858.1:95587-144429 GCF_000591075.1 Eurytemora carolleeae | reverse complement strand
TATTGTTGGGGGAGGGGGGAATAGGGATATAAAAGAGAGTATTGTACCAGTTCCCGATAAATTTGAGAACGACATGGATTCTCTTTGGCGGGGATACAAGAACTACTGAGTGAAAAAAAAATAAAATATTTAGAAAAATAAAGTTAGAAATATGTCAACTATGAAATATAATAGTACTGCTAAAAATATGAATATGAACTTTACCATTTTACCAAAATGAAAATAGTGAAATGATGAATAGCGCTTTCATGTTTTGTTTGATCAACTTTGAACAGTTAAAAAATTGGATTTTCCAATCTTTTCATCTTTGAAACCTGATGGTGTAAATTCCCTTTCAGCTCTCAAACTTGGACAATTTTATCTGGTAGAATTCCGATTTTGAATTGTAAATGTAGTCAAATGTAAAATATAAGGTTTTAAGACCAAATTTTGAGATCTATAAATAATCCTTGTCTCAGTGCTATGTCAGGTTCCCCACTCAAATAAGACCGATTTTGTTCAGCCGTTTTCCTATACCCCATAGACGAGGGGAGGGAGGCCAACCACAACAATTTTTCGTCCGAGCCATTTCGAAATTCTCGTCCTTACATTATTACTTTCATAAATTGTCTAATCCTCCCAGATAAAACAATTTTTTGAGAATCTTTTTTGTTAATTTTAGTGAAAACCATAGATCTTTTCCGGGTGGTTCCAAGGAGAAAATGATAGGCATGGGTTTGAAGGTTCCAATATATAATGCAATCATTGCAATACTATCCATATTTTATGAACTAACGTTGCCAAATTTTTAAAAAATAGTTTAATCTTCGAGATTCGGAGACTTCAAAACTAATAACAATCAAAGGACGAGGGTTCCGAGGTGGCTCGGACGAGAAAATGAGGAGAATGTGGCTCTGACGAGAAATTGTTGCGGCTGTCCTTCTTTCCCACAATAGACAGACAGACAATAAAACATAAATGTATGTCTGATCATAACTGACGGACCCCTTAACCTATTTGCCTCAATATTTTTTATAGTGGAACTCGTTAGAACAACAAAATATTCTTAGCTTGGTTTAAAAATGGCTCAGATTTCCTGGCAAAGCCGGGTTTCCGAGTTAATGTATAATATTCATAGTTTCTAAACATATTGTATCCTCTAAAAGTATTTGTATTGTGAATGAATAGAAATGAAATTAATCATAATAAAACATTATTTTCTGTTTTCATCCTCTGGCAATTATTCATAGTTATATGTAGACACGGATCCAACAGCTGGGAGCAGATTATACTTTGAAATAACATGGTTTAACCCTGAAAAAAAGGAGGAGAGAGAGGAGAGGAGAGAAGTGGGGTGGTAGTTGTATAGTTTTGTCGCACGGTCAACTGGTAAGTTTTGAGATATCCTGAAATCCTGATGTTGCAAAATTATTTTTTTAAAAACGGCAGGATCCAAATAAAAGAGAAAACGCTAGGTTTAAGAAGCGGATAATTAACATGTAATGCATCTCATATTATTCAAATTTTAACCATAAGTATTTTTTACTTTTTTTTTGGTGGGAGTTTGGGGATTTGGAACTAACTTGCGAAAATAACAAGCTCCAAGTATTGATCTGTCAGCTAAAATACATCTAACAAGGAGTGACAAATCGTACGTATAAATAATTTTGTAAAAAAAAACTAAGATATAGCTAAAACAAAAGTAATAAGTGCTAAATGGGGGCCGCCTATGCTCATTATTACCCCTCCCTGCCCCCTTCCCCCCCCATTTACCCTTTCGGCCTCTGATAAGTTAACCTTTTTTGGGTAACAATTTCCTTATCTTATCTTATTTATATTCTATATTTTGTATATGCTTATGAATATATATAATATTTACCAATTGGAGTATGAACAAGAATAATATATATTGCGTCAAAATATTTAATATAACCTCTGTACAAAATATAGTATATTGGATTTCCTCGCCTGATGACCTTTTTCACACTTTTTCCACAGTTAGAAAATACAGATTTTAACTTCAAAGCGTTTGTTTCTATCTTTAGTTTGAAGGAGTAATCGGAAAAATTTATATTTTTCAGTTTTTTTTTACATTTTTTCGGTGGTGAATTTTATTTTTGTATTTTATTTGTTCCCTAATTTAATATAAATACAAATTATACAAATACCAAGGACTATTTTTATAACTTCAAATTTATTGTCAGCACGTGAATCGAAAAACATAAAACCTTTATTTATTTGACCTTTAAAAGACCTCTCAATACCTTTAAAAGTTGCATAATCCGAGCCGGCACAATTGTACAGTCCAGTCTGGACTACCAGGTGTAGAGTCTACCAGCAAATAAAGCCTGCCAAGGTCATTGTGACTAAGTATTAGTGCCATGCTATAAACGGAAAAGAATATTTATTTACACAAAAAAATGAATAGCATGAATATATTTATATATTTATATATTACAATGAAAGGAAATTGGTAATAATCAAACCAATAATCTAAATAATGATGATAAAAATACTAACATTTATTTCTGTAAAAAAATCATCAATTCCCAAAATATATTATTTATCATTTTTTAAGGGAGTGACCGGCAATGTATGGTAGTTGAACTGAGAATGTAGTATTGTGGAGAAATTTGTTAGGATTCATTTGAGACATATAAAACGATGTAATAATGTATAATTACGACACTTTTTCCTAATTTAGCACCTCAAAACTTTATAAAAAGAGCGATTCTTTGTTTGAAGAATGAGAGTGGACATTTTTGAACATCGTTTGTAATAACCATCCTATTCTTTTTGTATCAAAAACCTTCCACAATATTGTCAACCATTAACTATGATACGTGTAAAGTCGTCTTTAACTTAGAACCCCCTCTCGGAGACACTAAAATCCAAACCAAATAATTTTAAGCTCCTGGTCCTTTAGTTTAGAATTAGTGACTTTCGTTAATAATCAACTGTCATTCTTTTCAGAAGTTAAAAAAACGTATTAGAACTGTCCAACGACTTAACCCTTTGATATCACAAAATAGATTGTAAGAATCTTTTCATTATAAACATTCATTTTAACAATTTTATATGTTATTATTTATATATTTTTTTTCAGGAAATAAAGTTTTCTTAATTATCGGTTTTGATTTGAGGGTTATACTGTTGTTTATCTGTTCAACTTGAGAATCTTGTTTCTATCCGACAACAAATATGTTTTCAAATAATGCAAATAAAATAATAAGAATTTCTTGTTTTTACTGCAGTAGTGCAGTATTATAAAAGTGTCTGAATGAATAAAATTAAAAACACCCTGTAATTGCAAATATGTGATACAGAAAAGAAAACACGTAAACCCAAAATACGGAAAAGAAAACACGTAAATCCAAAATACGGAAAAGAAAACACGTAAATCCAAAATACGGAAAAGAAAAGGGGGGTAATAAATATAATATTTAGTACAGAAGGCGGGGACTACAGACAAATAGTTTTTATGGGAAATTTGTACCAAAAGAGGAGCTGTGAGGAAGGGAGGGGGACAGAGTGAAAATAGTATATACCAGCTGAAACTAAGGAGAATTTTTTATTATTTACAGAGGTAGTGTGTGCTATGACACTCAGAAAAAATAATGATTTTTTTCGTAATGATGGTTTCAGGCCAAATTGACCATTGTGAATAGTAAATTACAGATTGAGACGCAAATTGAGTTGCAATATTAAATAGAATTTTTTTCGGGTTTTCATTAAACAATTCAAGTGCGTTTATGCTTAATCTTTCCGTATACACTAGTTGTTAGCCTTCAGTCAGTTTTACGGGATGGGGGATAAGTGTTTTGGCTTTTTGATTCAGCCTAGGTCTTGTTTAAAAGTTCTAAAAGTTCTAAGAGGCCCAGATTTAATGAATAGCGAGGAGGTGTTCAACTACTTCTTTAAACTCGATATAAACATTATGTAATCCTCTCTTCCTCATTCTCATTCATCAACCACTGATTATGTCACCACCCACTGCTTTCTAAACCCCTCCTTCCTCTCCCCTATCATCATCCCCTCCCCTCCCCTCCTCCCTTTCCTCCCCTTCCTCCCCTTCCTCCCCCCTCCCCTGTATAATAAACCAATTACTGGTATAAGCATAAACCATCAATAACTTCTGTCACTTTAACAAAGAGTTGATGCTACACTTATACAATATAAAAACTAACAAAGAGACTAATTCATAGATAGTTAGATAGATAGATATATCAACCTTTTTATCCAAATCTGATCCAGATTATTGGGTAGAAAGCTCAATAGATTGAAAAATGGATAGAAAACTAGGGTATTTGATGTAAGATTGTTGAGTATCGTTTTCGTTCGTTAACGAATGCAAATTTGTGAACAAACATGATCGTACATTGATTTTTTTTGCTATTCGAACGAGAAAAAAAACTAACACTTCAAAGTAGTTTACAATCTTTAATTATACTCCTTCCATTATACGTTGACATAAAGTAAATTCCACATTAAAATCTAATATGTTTTTAAACTTTTCCCACACATTTTTAAAATTCAAATATCAACATTTATTCAATTTATTTTGCTTCAACTTCCGACTACCCCCACTACCTTATTCTTTTTAAAATTCAAATATCAACATTTATTCAATTTATTTGCTCCAATTTCCGACTACCCCCACTACCTTATTCTTTTTAAACTCTGGAGAGAAAAAATCTTCATTAAATTTGATTTTTTCTAAGATCCAATTACCCTCACTACTAATTAGTTTTTTAAAATTTGATGTAAAGTTCTCAGATTTTTATTAAAATTCACAATACCCTTTCTACCATTTACTTATTAAAAATTATATATTAATCAATTCAAATCTTTATTTTGAAAATATGAAATATTACTACCTTAACTACCGTCAATTTATCTAAGAGAAATCTATCCAACGGTACTTTTCCTTCTATTAATGGGGAATTCGATAATGGTCCGTTTCCTTCCTCTTGAAAGAAGACACTAATAAGATTACACTGGGTATATGGATAAATTATATGTAGATATTTAGGTATAAGAATTATCCAAGATTTATTTTATTTTCAGTATTTTATATTTACCCAATTTCATTCATTTCGCGCCTTTCGCAAATAAAAGTTATAAATGACATTTTTAAAATTATTTCTAGATTTTATAATTATCAATATTTAAACCAATCTTTTTTTCTTTATTTCTAATTAATTGTTTTTGTAACGACGCACGAAAAACGAAATGGAAACGATTGTTTTAAGAAAAATAAATAGTTTTTAAAGTAAAGAAATTAAAGTATAGTAGTTTTCGTTTCGTAAGTCGTTTTTGGGTGTAGACGACCGCTAACGACATACGTTCGTTAATTACCAAGATATATTTTTTTTCGAAATGTTCCTCACCTTAAAAAAATTTGTTTTTAAACAGATCAAAACCAGAAGTTCGTTAGATTTAGCCTTTGTATTTGAAAAGGAAGGTCCGTTAAAAAAATCAAAAACTAAACAAAAAACGAACATTTTTTCGTTTGTTTATTTAAACGATTGACAACCCTGTTAAAGAGTATTATTAATAATTATTGTCAAAATTAAATTGGTTACCCCTGTACAGATGAAGTTTTTCCCTGTAGGAGTACAAGAATGTTAAACTATACACTGGCATAACCAAGAAATTTGGCACAAAAGGATTATGAGAATAATGATTTATTGCTTAGGACTGAATTGTGTGTCAACGAAAATCGAAAATAGGGAAAATATAAAATGAAGTAGAAAATAAATTAGGAATAATTGTTAAGAAAAAATATAGAATCAAAGAAATGATAAGTAATAAAAAGGAAAATTATTTCAGGAGAAATTAAAAGTTTCGAATCCGCTTTTTTCTACCTGATGTCGTGCATGGACCTTTTATTTTTCTAACTATGAATTCGTTTAGATCAAATGGTGAGTTTGCAATTTGGAATGTTCCCTCTCTCAGATTGCAAAGATATAGAGATGGGAATATTAGGGTATGATGAGTTATTAGTTAGATTCTGATGATGATTCCTTCAGAGCAAAAACTATTTAAAATTCAAAATACGGAAATGATTACACTTAAATTCAAGATATGGAAAAAAAAACAAGTAAATCCAAGATACGGAAAAGAAAACACGTAAATTCAAGATACAGAAAAGAAAACACGTAAATTCAAGATACAGAAAAGAAAACACGTAAACCCAAAATACGGAAAAGAAAACACGTAAATCCAAAATACGGAAAAGAAAACACGTAAATCCAAAATACGGATAAGAAAAAATAACACGTAAATTCAATGTACGAAAATTTGAAGAAATAATAATAATTTTATAAATGTTAGTTTAAAAGTGTATCGAAGAGGGGGGGAATAGAGGGATTTCAAACCCCTCTTCCCTTCCCTTGAGACACCTTACCCTGCTATATTCATATTGATCTTACACAAGTTTAAAGTGTTTTGATAAGAAAATATTCTCAGAATTTTGATTTTAAATTTATTTCAGGCAGAAGCTTGAAATAATAAGAAAATATGATACAAAAAGAATATTGAAGTGTAAATTCAAGTGATACTCTTGCAAAAGACATAATTGAATTTTGTATTTTCAAGAATTCTGAACAAATGATGCATCAAAAATATGACGTAATAAAACTTTAAACTTGCTTCTTAAATTTATTGAAACAAGACAAATTTGATAAAGGGAAGTTTCTTGATGACTATGCAATTTTAATTGACTCCTTCTCGACACAAACTCATATTTTCGCATCCCTATATCTTTGCAACATGATGGTTTTAACATTTGATATTTAAAAATCAGAATATTTGATTTCACAGAATTCATAGTTTGAAATCAACTGATTTCAATTTTAAAAAAGTTAATTACTTTTGGTTTAATAAATTCATAATTTTATAATAATTTGATATCAATATATTTCACAAACAACTCATATCTTTTACATACTTTATATTGGTACTTGTAAAGGGTTTAAATACTGACAATTAATATTTATGATCTGAGTTAAAATATTATTTTCTAGATATAGACTTACACACAGTGCATGATTACTTTTTCATTTTTTTTCAAATAATTGATTTCGTTTAAAAATTAAAAACGTTCTCGGATTTTTTTCCTTTTGCATAATGTTTTCTATATTTTTATTGTTTAGGTTACAACCTTGTATTTGACAACATACCGGTAATTTTGAGATCATGAAATAATATATTTACCTTATTAAGATACATCTTAATAAACTTTTTGATGAAAAGAAATGAGAAATATAATTTATGTTTTGTGTGTTACAGCAGGAATTCATCTTGCTTGAATGCATATTTAATGAATACAAGTGATTTTTCAAATATTTCGACAAACTCTGAAACTAACACTTTATCTTCATTCACAATTGTAAGCAGATTATCAAGCTGTAAACAGTGAACAGTCTATTTATTTTAGTCTAGAGTATCCATTCTCTTCTTCGCTCAACCTAAACACAAATATAATTATTAGGTAGATCAATATATATTAAAATCATTCAAAATCTTTCAAATTCTCCTTGAAAATCTGATTCTTACTCTTTTACAAAATTTGAAATTGTTTCCTTGATTGCAGATATTATCACAAAAAACATGATTACTAGAATTCTTATAATAAGTTATCCCTACAGTACTTAAAAATAATTAAAGGGACTGTTTGTATAATTTCAAGTAACCCTCCAATCTCCAAGCAAAGAGGGTAAAGCCCGATTAACAACGGTACACTTTAAACATTAGACTGTTTATCAAGTACAAAGATCTCCGTGTGTAAATATCTTGAATACTGCTTGAATTCTTGTAATTTATACCTTGCATCCTGTAACCCCCCTGAGAACTGCAGTATCAGGATCCTTTGCTCCGAGTTCTCCTTCATCCTCCCTGGTATAGTATCCGCCCTTATGTCTCCGCATACACCTGGATAACACATCAAGTCCATTTAGTAAACGTAGGCTAGGTTTAGGGTTTGTGTACATATTACGTTTGTTACGTTGTAGGACTGTAGGCAACCAGTTTTTCAAAAACAAAACTTTAAACTAATGTTGGAGCTTTCCTAGATGGTTTATTCACCGTTTATTGGTGTTCGCATTTTCCCAAGGGCGACTATACCCAAGTGACAATTTCCCAAATGGCAACTTCTCAAAAGTGCAATTTCCCAAGCGGCAACTTCACAAGAGATTAGGTTAGGCAATCTGAGGCGCCGCAGGCTGCAATGAGGGCCGAGCGCTGCGGCTAGGATGGGAAATTACACAATTATCCCATCCTAGCCGCAAGGGTATATTCTCAAATGTTACCGCTTGGGAAAATCCTGTTGGAAAGTACCTAGCATCCGTTTATTTACCTTGAAACAATTCCTGAATAACTAAACCTAACTGAATGTGGATTTTGTAAATTAAGTAGCTTAAAAATAAGCTAGAAAAATTCACACGAATAGTAAGCAGTTTAAAAAACGCTTGTACCATATAATCTATTTCCTACTCAAAATCAGCTGGTTAAATCTTAGGTTTCGTCTTTTAAACATAAAGATGATAAAATACAACAGGATGCTGATTATCAAAAATTAAAACTTTTCAAAACTGTGAAAATGATCACAATGATATTAAACCTGATAGAGGCAAGTAGAACCAAGGAGATCAGTACAAAATGATCGCAATGATATTAAACCTGATAGAGGTAAGTAGAACCAAGGAGATCAGTACAACAAGGAGAGAGACTCCCAACCCAAGAACAAGAGAGTTAGCAACAACCTAGAAAAATTCCGTGTAAGGCGTTATTTGAACTTTTTAAAGCAATTCTATGGTACTTTTAGATTTGTGATGTCTATAAACCATCAACAAATATTTAGATTTGTGATGTCTAGAAACCATCAACAAATGTTTAGATTTGTGATGTATATAAACCATCAACAAATGTTTAGATTTGTGTTGTCTATAAACCATCAACAAATGATTTGTGATGTCTATAAACCATCAACAAATGTTTAGATTTGTGATGTCTATAAACCATCAACAAATATTTAGATTTGTGATGTCTAGAAACCATCAACAAATGTTTATATTTGTGATGTCTAGAAACCATCAACAAATATTTAGATTTGTGATGCCTAGAAACCATCAACAAATGTTTAGATTTGTGATGTCTATAAACCATCAACAAATGTTTAGATTTGTGATGTCTAGAAACCATCAACAAATGTTTAGATTTGTGATGTCTAGAACCATCAACAAATATTTAGATTTGTGATGTCTATAAAGAGTTGAATGGAAAGCTAGCTTTTTAAACTGATTTTCTAGATTTGGTTTTCTAATGACAAGAGGAGTAGAATAGAGTAATATGTCAATAAGATATAAAATACTGAATCATGGAATAATATTGAATAAGAAAATCATTACTTGACAGATGAATCAATAAATAGATCAATACAAAATAGTGAATTAACAACTAAAAAAAATAATAAATGAATGAATCAACAGCCGAATGAAATTAAGGATGATTATGCGAAAGGATGAGTACAAAGGATGACTGAAGGGATGAAAGGATGAATACAAAGGATGACTGAAGGGATGAAAGGATGAATACAAAGGATGACTGAAGGGATGAAAGGATGAATATACCTCGACTGAGTATGAAGAGGAAAAGTATTTACTCTGAGAGCTTCTGCTTCTGCTCTCAATATCTAGAAATTCAATATTTTATTTAAACCCTAAACCCCTAATAAGGTTAACAAAAGAGCTGATTGACCCTTCCATTCCACCCCTCCTCATGTGATCGACATGCCACTGTTGTTTTTGAAACATCACTATGGAACTCCTTACCATTAGAACACAAGAAAAAGGTTATTTTTGCAAAAGAATTTTTTAAGTATTTTGTATTGTTTACTATATTGAAATATACAAAACTAAACATACCGCAGCATTGTGTACTTATACTGTTTACTATATTGAAATATAGAAAACTAAACATACCGCAGTATTGTGTAATTGTATTGTATACTATATTGAAATATACAAAATTAAACTTACAGCAATATTGTGTACTTGTACTATGTATACTATATTAAAATATATAAAACTAAACTTACCACAATATTGTGTACTTGTACTATGTATACTATATTAAAATATAGAAAACTAAACATACCGCAGTATTGTGTAATTGTATTGTTTACTATATTGAAATATACAAAATTAAACTTACAGCAATATTGTGTACTTGTACTATGTATACTATATTAAAATATAAAAAAACTAAACTTACCGCAATATAGTGAACTTGTACTATGTATACTATATTGAAATATATAACACTAAACTTACCGCAATATTGTGTACTTGTACTGTGTACGATATTGAAATGTTTGAGTACAATAATATCTCCAACTACTAGACTAGAAATGCAGCCTGATATTCCTCCTGTAATTCACGTTAAAGATAATTTTTAAAAAAACATTATTTTTCTCAAAGATCGAAAAAATATTTTTAAATCAAAGAAACTGAACACTGGTCTCAAACTCTAATTCTTTTAATATTTCAAAATATGAATTCTGCACACGTTAAATTAAAGTAAATTGCGCGTAAGGTTGTACTTTAGACAAGATTGTCTAGAACGTGTTGTTTTTTAGACAAGATTATCTAGAACGTGTTTTATTTTAGACAAGATTATCTAGAAGGTCTTGTATTTTAAACAAGATTATCTAGAACGTCTTGTATTTTAGACAAGATTATCTAGAACGTGTTCCTCCGATGTGTAAAGATTGTACTTCACTTAGTATTTTCCAGTCCAGAGGTCCCAGCTCATAAACCTTCTCCAACAAACCATCTACCACTGGTACACAGATCAGATGTTTAATTATTATTATTATTGTTATTATTATTATTATTCATTTGAAGCAATTTCTTCCTTGTCATCTTTCAAATTTATAATTTCAAATAAATATTTTACCTTTTACGCTTCTTCCATCATCGTCCACCTTGATAGATATTAGATGGAAATCTTGATTCCTAGAATAAATAAATATATTTTTTATTTTAAAAATATTTTACATTCTCTGTTGTGAACCATGTATGTGTCTCTGCACAAGAAAAGTAAAGTGAGGCTAAATTCAGACTTTGGATTATCTAAAGAGAGGCGATGACCACAAAAGCTCGAGAATGCATGATAAATCCATCATCTTCTTTTTGAAAACTGATTATTTTCATAAGTGTTTCTAGCTCTATAAAGTGACCTGCACAATCCTGCTGAAGAAACAATGGTAAAAATGTCCAGAATTTTAAACTTTTCAGGCTAGAATAACAACGATATCATACAATAATTGATCATTTCAAGGTTTACAGGGTACCGTTTTGAATCGGACAAGCCCGTCCCTCTTTTTTGTTTTTCAAATTGAAAGTCAGTTGAAATTACACCGAAGCAGTTTGATTGTTTTTGAATTATTTCTTTCAGTTGGTTTGGTAGAATAATGGTCTCTTCGCTGTTTATTTTGTTTATATTGTTTATTTTGATGTCAGTTTATTTACTTTTCTCTTGGATATTACACTTTACAAATGTTTTCAAGTTTAAGTAAAAAGATTAATTTGAATTAATCAAGGGGAATGTGCATAGTAGAGCTAGAAGAACAGGGATAAGAAATAGAATTACAATAATTCAAAATAAAATAAAAAATAAGAGAAGAAAGGAAAACCAAAAAAAGCATGACAAAAAATAAAGACTTAAAATGTCTAGACAAAGCCTATTTCTGTTCGTATAATTTTGGTTCTTCCCATTCCTACAAAGCTAAATTCTTTTGGCTTTCCATGATTATTGTTATAATAGGAAGTGTCACTGTTTTCCACACTAAACGCCAATATTTCATGTTAACATTTTGTTTTTCTATATTTGATTTCTTCTATCATGGCTATGTAGAGGATACAGTATTTGTGAAGATAATTTACTCCAATCCAAGGTACTAATGCAAGGAAAGTTAATTCAGAGGTGTACACATTTTTGTACTGCAGTGTATTGTCTTTGGGCGGAAAAGTAAACACAAGACGGATGTCACAGCCTGACATGGAATCAATTTTCACAAAAATAATCTATGAAATATTCTGGTCATAGGAAACTATTACGCGAATTTTCAAAATTATCAAAATTAAATGCTTTTATCATCCTCGGATACTAGACGAACACTGATGCAACTATTCTTGTTTACAAATTCCGCCCAGAGAGAACTGGTTTTAATATTTACGCAGAGTATACGCGACCGCAATTAACTTTCCTTGCATTAGTACCTTGCTCCAATCTAGACATAAGGTTGAAAGAAAAAGGTCAAATTACATCACAACCCCTTGCAATTTAGATGTCATACCAAACAGTGAAAAAATCAAACTTGGTTGACTGAAGAAGATTTCAGAATTTTCCTCTCATCAAAAGCTTTTAAGAAGTCTAAATCTAAAATGAAATTTACTCTCGTTTAATTTAAATAATATTTTACATTTTCTAGTAGCATGACATCTGGATACGTAATTATATATATATATATTTATTAACATATATTCATAAATGTATAAATATTTAATCTGCGGATTCTGATATTCATCATTATATCCTTTATCCGTCTTCTATATAGAATCCTTTATATCCATCTCTTTCATCCTCACCCCTTACCTCCTTACTTATAGAACCCCCCCTTCTCCCCCCCTACCCACCACCCTGCTCAATCATAAATTATACACCAAGTACCCTACCCAGTCACTTCGTGGGTTGGCAGTTCTTTGGCAGAAAGGATACCATGATGGTTCGGGTATTTTTTAAAGGGACCGTAAACGTAATTGTAAGTGACTCCCCTTGTATAGTGGCGTGTTCGACTTACAATAGGACCCACTTTTATCCTTTAATAAATGTGACCTCCTTCTCTAACAAAGTCGAAAATTAGTTATTTTCAATATTGGTTTCTCTTAAAAGTGAGTTGCGCATTTAAGCTTTGTAAACAATAAAGCAAATTAATAGAATTCAAGACCTTTTTAAACAGAAATACTCTGATATATTTGTCATTGTTACTCATATTGTGCCCTTGTGATTCGGACATATTTCTTTTTTGGAAAGTAATTTGAAATTGAAAATTCTTCCGTAATAGAGAACCTATAAAATTACAAAGTTTACAGAATGAGGGGAGGAAGGCCAACCACATCAATCTCTAGTCCGAACCACATTCTCCTCATTTTCTCGCCCGAACCACATCGAAATCCTCGTCCTTTCAATATTATTTTTTTTAAGTGTCCGATCCTTGAAAATAAATACATTTTTTTAAATATGGCGACGTTAGGGCATAGATGAAATATAAAATTTTCCCAATTAAATTTTAGATTTGTGTAAAAATGAAAATGCTCCATAAACGATGTTCTACAAAAAAAGTGCCCTTTCTTTCGCGGAAAATGCCGCAAAACATTCTCAAACTCGATGTAAACAACTTTTTGTAATATTCCAGCTGAATTTGGGTTAGAGATATGACTTACAATTTTTATATGATTAAATACTGTTTGAATTCATAGGGTTGTGACCAATTAATTGTAGCAAATGATTTGAATAATATAAATTGAACATTATTTTTTCTATAATTTCAAGCATGCGGCAGGCAGTAGTGATCTCTTAGTGGGGACAATAAATCTACCTTATTTGTAAATAAATCAGAAATCAATGATTATTTTGTATGGGTTGAAATGGAAAGATTAAAGACCATGTTCACGCGAATTCTTTGGTATAAATATTTATTTGTGAAAGTTATCCATTTTGGAGGCAGAAGAGATTCAATTTTTAACCTAAATAATGTTTGATATCATTCTCGTGGATTTGAAGATTCCAACATCTCAAAATCCTTGGAAAACTTTATTCTAGTCATGTTTTATGCCCTAACGTCGCCATATTTTTAAAAAATGTATTTATTTTCAAGGATCGGACACTTAAAAAAATAATATTGAAAGGACGAGGATTTCGATGTGGTTCGGACTAGAGATTGATGTGGTTGGCCTTCTTCCCCTCACAGAATGACTGACATTTTATTGATCAAAAGAAAAGAACTTGTATTAGCAAAGTTTAACCATATCTTTTTTTTTAATGGTTGCTTTGAAAAAATCCCAGTTTCGCATCCTTATCCCTCCCACCAAATCTATATTTTTCCTTTTTCAAAATATTTGATACACGCACCGGTTATCTCTATATCTCCTATTCCAAGATTCCCCTGGTACTAAACCTTTATCCCCCCCTTCTTCCCCTACTATACAAGTCTATATAAGTATCCCCCAAGTTGTATCCCCCCTTCTCCTTGGTTCCCGGGGGAATTCCCATCTTTGAATGAAAATATTGCATGCTGCTACTGCTGCTTCTACTCGTACTGCTCCTATCTTTGGCAGAGGGAGGTTTAGTTTCTTACACTATATGTCAGGACTCAACCTCTTCCCCTTCTTTATTACATTCACCATAGTATGTGTGTTACCCCCCTCCCCCCTCAGGGGCATATATAGGAATTTGCTCTCCCCCCCCCCTCACGTCGGATGTTAAATATTCCTTTAGGCAATCTTGGTTTTTAGCAATCCAGCCTCCTGTATGCGCCACTGCCCCCCCCCCCATAATTTGGTGCGACCCCCCTCTCCCCATTTCTATATCCCGATTCTATTTTCTCCTTTACAGCCATGATCCCAATTAAACTATAGCGGGTAATTAAACATAAAATCTCACTTTGCGCGCTGACATTTCTAACGCAGTTATCCTTGTTATGTAATTTTTGAAACCGAGTAAGTAAAGATAAAAAACCCTCAATACATATTTCTGAGTTGTATTTAGGAACTCAAAAACTGTGCCACATAGTATTTTAAAAGAAAGGAATTGAGTCTTTGCCACAAACCTTAGATATTTCAAACTGTAAATTCTATAAGATCAAATCTATGCTGTGTGCAGATATAGGGATTAGAAATTATGAGTTTGTGGCAAAGACTCAATTCAAGATAATTAAGCTGTAAATCTATATAATAAAACAAGACGTTCATATTTATGTTGCCTAAAGTTGGCCAAACGGCTGGACCGACTGGGCAAAATTTTTTTGTGGACACTCAAGGGTGGCCGTTGGGTGCTTTAGGCTAAAAAATCGAAATGTTTTTTTCAACTTTTTTTTGAAATTTTATAAAGAAAATTAAAAAATAAATTTGTTTTTTCAAATTTTTTTCCACAGGCAATGCCGGGCCCTTCAGCTAGTAATAAATATACCTGTAAGAAGATTCGAGAATGAAGACCGTATATTTTCTACCTAGGTGGTAGGTCAAACTCAGCTGACCCATCCGGTTTATAGACAACCTGTATATACGATAGGTTTATAGACAACCTGTATCCAAGATAGGATTATAGACAACCTGTATACAAGATAGGTTTATAGACAACCTGTATACAAGATAGGTTTATGGACAACCTGTATACAAGATAGGTTTATAGACAACCTGTATATAAGATAGGTTTATGGACAACCTGTATAGAAGATAGGTTTATAGACAACCTGTATACATGATAGGTTTATAGACAACCTGTATACAAGATAGGTTTATAGACAACCTGTATACATGATAGGTTTATAGACAACCTGTACACAAGATAGGTTTATAAACAACCTGCATACAATATAGGTTTAAAGACAACCTGTATACAAGCTATGTTTATAAACAACCTGCATACAATATAGGTTTATAGACAACCTGTATACATGATAGGTTTATGGACAACCTGTATACAAGATAGGTTTATAGACAACCTGTATACAACGTAGGTTTATGGACAACCTGTATACAAGATAGGTTTATAGACAACCTGTACACAATATAGGTTTTTAGACAACCTGTATACAAGATAGGTTTATAGACAACCTGTATACAGCATAGGTTTATGGACAACCTGTATACAAGATAGGTTTATTGACAACCTGTATACAAGATAGGTTTATTGACAACCTGTATACAAGATAGGTTTATAGACAACCTGTATATAAGATAGGTTTATGGACAACCTGTATAGAAGATAGGTTTATAGACAACCTGTATACATGATAGGTTTATAGACAACCTGTGCACAAGATAGGTTTATAAACAACCTGCATACAATATAGGTTTATAGACAACCTGTATACAAGATAGGTTTACAGACAACCTGTATACAAGATAGGTTTATAGACAACATGTACACAATATAGGTTTATAGAAAACCTTTATACAATAAAGGTTTATAGACAACCTATATACAAGATAGGTTTATAGACAACCTGTATACAAGATAGGTTTATAGACAACCTGTATACAAGATAGGTTTATGGACAACCTGTATACAAGATAGGTTTATAGACAACCTGTATACAAGATAGGTTTATAGACAACCTGTATACAAGATAGGTTTATAGACAACCTGTATACACTATAGGTTTATAGACAACCTGTATACAAGATAGGTTTATAGACAACCTGTACATAATATAGGTTTATAGACAACCTGTATACAAGTTAGGTTTATAGACAACCTGTATACAAGATAGGTTTATAGACAACCTGTACAACAGTACACAAGTTTAGAAGAGAATATATTTGTTGGGATTTTGTAATTTTTGTTCAATAAAACGAAACAAATAGAGGTTAAACGAATTCAACGAAATGGAGTTTTTATGTTTTACATTTGTAGAAATCTGAATTTTAATGATCTCATTTTAGTTTCAAATCTACTAAAAACAAATAAGCTTCTTATTTTGTTTCCATTTAATTACTATTATTAATAAAATGTGAAAGTAACCTGAATACTTCAGACTCCATATATTTTGCACTCAAAATAGTTCCCTCTCTACAATCAGGCATTTATTCAAATTTTGGTAATTTCCTAGAGAACAATTTTTAGACCCCCCCCCCCCCTCCTATAAATTTTGTACATGAATCTCATATGTAGCACATGGATATAATTGATCATGTGGCCGCAGCACCTAGCCTGTCCTAGCCGCGGCGCTCGGCCCCTATCCTTTCCTAGCAGCAGCGCTCAACCCTTCCTTTTCCTGTTCTAGTCGCATCTCTCGGCCCCTTAGCCTGTTCTAGCCGCAGCGCTCGGCCCAGAAATTGTCTTAACCTTACCTAACCCTAAAATAATAAAAAAAATAATAATAATTTTGCTGAAAATAAGTGGTCATGTACAAAGTTGATTGGAGGGGTAGGCAGTGGGTCCATAAATTGTTCTCTAGGATAGACCTCAAATTTTTTCATTTCACCCTTTATTGTTAGTACAGTGGGTAGCATCAAATAACGGAATTATTTTTTTAAATTATGAAATGTTACTGAGAGGATATAGGATATTTTTATTAAATTATTTCTAGAAATTTATCCTGAACATTTTTAGAAGTATTTTTATTTGCAAAATTACAAACTACAAAATTCTAAGCGACATTTCTTGAGAAAAATAAAAATAAAAGATGACATTCATTTCAACTTTCTGGTTACCACTGTACATTTTAGAATTTTGCAAAACAATTTAAATATTTTAAATATATTTGCATGAATAAATTCCTGGATTTTGTGGATACACCAACAAGAACAGATCTGAAAAAAGTATTATAAATTTTTTATAAATCTAAATCGGAATTTAAAATTTGATGGAATATATTTTCTTTACCTTAAATTAATTGATTGGTTTGCTAGAAGAAGTGAAAAAGATTCTTCAGCGGCAAAACTTAGACCAAGATCAAATTCACAGAATTCACCTAAATTTAAATCTTACAATCGGAATTTTCTGGAAACATATTTTAATAGAATTTAAATCAGCTAACTCTTGTAAAAAAAAAGAAAGGGAAATATTCAATTGTAAGACTTTTAAATTTCCAAAAATGTTAAATGTTTGAAATTAGTTAAGCCTCTTCAACAAAATTAAGGATGGGATAAGCTAAATGTGTATATTAATAATTTTATAGTTGAGAAAACACGGAGATTATTCAGGGAATGTCGATTAGAATAGATTATCTTATCTTTATATAATGTTTAAAATATTCTGATAAAGGGAAGGAACCAGATATAATCCTCAGTCAGTAATTACAGCAAGTTTAAAAGGGATTTTTTGTTCAACGACTTGACCACCTCCTTCATTAGTTACGGGCTAGTTAGGAAAACACTTGTGGCATGATACGAACAGTACAAGGATACCGGTCTAGTTAATTATACCAGCACGTCTAGTAAACCACTTGTGGCATGATACGAACAGTACAAGGATACCGGTCTAGTTGATTATACCAGCACGTCTAGTAAAACACTTGTGGCATGATACGAACAGTACAAGGATACCGGTCTATGTTTAATTATACCAGAGACTGAATTTAAAGAATTTGAGCCGCGGCTCAATTATGGTTGGTTTCATCTAAATGATTTGAGCGGCGCTCAATCAAAAGCGGTTTTTGTTAGGTTTGAGAGGCTGCTCAAATTCTTTAAATTCGGACTCAGGACGTTTAGTTAAAACCCCGTGTTAAATTAACCTATTAAAGGCTGACCGGATCCATGTACATAATGAATATATATCTTAATTAAGATATACAAAACAATTAAATATATGGATTTTGCTTATAGGATTCTGCTTATAGAAGTCTAAAAATAGAAAATGTTTATTGTTTTGACATTGCCTTTTCTTAAAAGTCTGGGTGAAGTGTCGGATCCAGGGAATCCAGGGTTATCTGCAAAGAATGAGACTGGAACGACGACTGTACGGAGATAGTTCAGTCTTTTTTCTGACATTCATGTGATATGAAACGTGTTTTTTTGTTTCATCTGTAGCCAAATAAAGCATTATTCTATTATATTTTAGACAGAACCTTAAATTAGGTTGTTGAATTTAAATCGTTATAATGTTTAGCTCACTTTTAACCCAAACTAATCTCTTGAATTTGTGGCATCAACCTTTTTTCTTAAACGTACTTAATGTGTTGCCGTTTTTTAAGGACTTTATATATAAAATATTCTATGTCAGTCTCAACTATTATCCTACTTTCAGTTTGTTCTACATTAAACACGTTTTCAAATATATAATCGATCCCAGGGAATCTTTTGATGAAAATAAAAACTATAAATGTTTGCCTTTCCTCATTCTCGGAGGCTAAATAAATTTGGAGGCATTATGAGGCAAATCGTCGTACTGAATTCAGTTAAGATTACACAGAATTGGAGGCATTTATTTGACCCAAGAAATATCTGAATCAACCCAGAATCTACAGAGCATCCCATCATATGAGAATATCTCCTAAAGCTTAAACGCCAAAATAATCATATAATACTCGAAAACCTGGTATTTTCTGCAAGAAAACTTATACATTTACTGTATATCGAATCTCTTACATTAAATGAACTGATCGAATTCAGTATTGACATAAATGAAATATCAACATCGTACATTTTTGTATAATCATGAAATATTTAAATATCTGTTCCTTGGAAGATCGAGAAGAAGGGAAGCAGATTAACAAAATCCAGGAAATTCTCAAATTTTAAAACAGAATTCTAGCACCAGAGCTAGGAGCGGTGGGGGCNGCCTTGTAATAGTTCAGACATTTTGAGTGTGCAAAACTAAGGTGGGGGAGATAGGGTTTGTTTATATTTAACTACATAATGTTTTTATCCAGTTTATCTTAGATAAACGATACAAAGTAAAAACTGAATTGACAAGCACAGTCTTTTTTTACATTCTTTGCTATTGTTGTCACAAAAATCTAGTTTCAGACCTACGTCACAACCTTGGCTCCCTGACTCCCTTGACATATTGGTGCAAATTGCCCAAAATCAAACCGTAGGTTCTGTCATGTCAGAGTGGCAAGGTATCTATCAAAATGATTTTAAAAAATTTAAGAATTTTTAAAATTACAAATGTATTAGATTGTCGAACTATAATCATGCCATAATACTTCTTTGGATTTGGGGCAGTTGCAAAGCTTGACGGTTGGCTGTTTTTGATTTATTAATGATTTAGGAGCGTAAACCGGAAAACGTCTGGGGGGGGGGTTAACCCTGTGAACTCCTCTTTAATAATTACCTTGATACGGGACTTTGCTACAGTCGCAAATTGGTTTATCTCCTTCCGGTGTACAGACCCCGCCATTTTTACAAGGTTGACCGGAACAAGGGTGTACAGCATCAACCTGCTGGATCAACGATACCAGGTCAACACTATCAGAATCCACTTTAACCAATTTCAAACTTCCAGAAAACTTCATTTCATCCTGACATAATAATAACAAATCTATAGTTACTAGGATTTTTAGGCATCAATTTTCTAACGTTTAAGAATAATATGATAGAAAGAAAGGATGGATGGATAGAAGATATACTCCTCTATAGGTGGATAGAAGGATAGAGGGATAGAAGGATAAAAGGATAGCATGGATAGATGGATAGAATGATAGAAAGATAGAAGGATGTGAGGATAGAAGAACAGAAGGACAGATGGATATATGATTAAAAGAATAGAAAGATAGAAGGATAGAAGGATAGTAGGTTAGAAAGTTAGAGTGTTACAAGGATGGAAGGATAGATGAATACAAGTAAATTTGATGTCAGCCATCTTTTTAGTTTAGTAATTTCTTGAGTCGCTAGAGGGAATTTAGGATAGAAAACTTTAAATTTCTGGTTAAATCATCTTTTTACATTGAAACCATTTCACTTTGAAGTGAAATAAAATCCCAACAAAGTTTCTATTCCCCTAAGAGGACAATAAGAGAACAAGTAAACTTGAGTTTTCATGTCATAGTGGAGAAAATATATGCGAGACAAACTTTTTTATTTCTCATCGTTTATAATAACAAAACTTAGAGATAAACTTTAAATAGGTTAGTTGTTAGGGTTTCTTTAAAAAACGACTAAAGTTTCAAATTTGGTCTTTTTAATTTATAAATTCTTGAATTTGAAATTTCGAGGATACACTAAGAATGGTTTTGCTTATTAAATACCTTGTTCGTTGTAATGACGTCATCACTAATTTTGTATCAAAATGTAATCACAGCAGTTCACAATTTATTTTGAAGTCTGAGAAAAAGTTTAAGATCAACTAAAGCATAGTCAGTGTATCTTATTCCTCCTTTAGCAATAATTTATCTCAGCTATAAAAACTCATTTAAAATGTTTTATTCTAATTATTAAAACTTTTCAACTTGTGGTTTAAATTGGTTATTTTATTTTTTTTTATTTTATTTGGCTGCATTCAGAGTTTGAAATATCAAAGAACTAAATCAACAGTTACAAAATAATAGGAAAATTATTTTAAAGTATGCTGAGCCGAGTAATCAGTTTTTTTAAATCGTTTCATCTTTGTTTATTGATTTCCTACTTTTCTTTTATTATGTTTATTATACGCTCAACATTTCAAAACTGTAATATTTTCATTTCTTTTGAAATAAGAAGCTTCGTAATACTGGGATTTAGAAGATAATTTATCACATATTTATTTAAAATATCAAATATATAGCTTTTTCCAAGTTTTCAAAGACTCTGTAGCAAGTCCCATAAATCTAAAGATGTATAGATAAAAGATGAATTGGTGAAGTTTTTAAAGAAGTTTTGACCATGTTCTGCCATCTTTAAATGATAGATTGGAACCTTATGCAATTTCTTAGACTCAGGAGGTGAAATAAGGAGAATTTAGCAAAGTTCAAGAGATCTAATAATTTCAGGGAGAATTTAGCAAAATGATGGAATTTCAGGGAGAATTTATCTAAATTAATGGAATTTCAGGGAGAATTGATCTAAATTAATGGAATTTCAGGGAGAATTTTACTAAATTAATTGGATTTCAGGGAGGATTTAGGTAGGTTAATGGATTTTCAAGGAGAATTTAGGTAAATTAATGGAATTTCAGGGAGAATTGATCTAAATTAATTGAATGTCATGGAGGATTTAGGTTGGTTAATGGAATTTCAGGGAGAATTTATCTAAATTAATGGAATTTCAGGGAGAATTTTACTAAATTAATTCAATTTCAGGGAGGATTTAGGTAGTTTAATGGAATTTCAGGGAGAATTTATCTAAATTAATGGAATTTCAGGCAGAATTTGGGTAAATTAATGGACTTTCAAGGAGAATTTAGCAAAATGTTTGGGATTTAAAGGAGAAATTAGGTAGATTGATGAGATTTCAGGGAGAATTTTACTAAATTAATTGGATTTCAGGGAGAGTTTAGCTAAATTATTGGAATTTCAGGGAGACTTTAGCTAAATTTATGGAATTTCAGGCAGAATTTAGCTAAATTATTGGAATTTCAGGGAGAATTTAGCTAAATTTATGGGATTTCAGGGAGGATTTAGCTAAATTTCCTTTTTCCTGATTTATCATCACTCTTATTTTTAAAATGTACAATGTACATTGTTTTTATCTGCAATTCTCATTAGTTTATAGTGGGCCAGCCAATTAATACAACCTACTCTGGTTAGGCGGGTCCAAACTACATAGTAAATTGTGATTTTTTTATTTGTATTATCTCGTGCTTTGTAGTTGAATAAAAATATGAAATAAAAAATTGACGGGATTTCTGGGAGAATTTAGCTAAATTATTGGGATTTCTGGGAGAATTTAGCTAAATTATTGGAATTTCAGGGAGAATTTGGCTAAATTAATTGGATTTCAGGGAGAATTTAGCAAAATGTTTGGGATTTTAGAGATAATTTAGGTATATTAATGGAATTTCAAGGAGAACTTAGCTAAATTGGCGGGATTTCTGGGAGAATCTAGGTAAATCAAGAGATTTCAGGGAGATTTGCTAAATTATTGGAATTGGGATAATTTAGCTAAATCATTGGAAGTTCAGGGAGAATTTAGCTAAATTAATGGGATTTCAGGGGGAATCTTAACCTTAACAAGAGCACAGAAAAATATATAATTTTTAGTTTGTTAATGAGTTAGACAGAAATTATTATTAACTTTATTAACATCAAAGGGTGTGTTTGTGTACCAAAAGGGAATACACTATGGAGGCAAACTTCTACAAATCCTAAACAACGGAAAAATAAGATTTTATTTTCAACTTCGCACAAACTTGAAACTTTCCGAGCTAAGGATGAAAAATAAAAATATTAATTTTAGTTTCAGGTTTAACTTGGGACTGATCCTCTCATGAATTTATTATTATTTACCCCGAGGTTGAAACTTATGTATCTTAAATCTGTTTTTTCAGCGCAGAAGCAGTTCTTTTCCCCATGTAGACGGTTCAACCCTAAATCACTGAACCACCACGGGGGCGTATTCAAGGGGGCGGCTATCGGGGCTAAGCCCCCCTTTGGGCCAGTGAAATCTATCGATTTCGGACCCCAGCGGGTGATGAGCCTAGAATCCTAGAATCCTAGAATCATAAAATCATAAAATCATTGAATCCAAGAATTCTAGAATCCTAGAATCCTAGAATCCTAGAATCCTAGAATCCTAGAATCCTAGAATCCTAGAATCCTAGATTCCCAGAATCCTAGAATCCTAGAATTCTAGAATCATATAATCATAGAATCTTTGAATCATAGAATCATACAATCTCAGAATCCTAGAATCCTTTGTTTTGTTTTTCAATATATTTACCTTGCCACCCAGCTGAACCCTCAATGCTCTGGGTATAGATGTTGTATCCTGATATATCTTAGTTCTATCCAGACCTAGATACAAAATGTGAACACTTGACTCAAACTAAAAAAGTGTAATCCCCTGTACTTATGCAACCTGTTTTTGTACACTTTTAGTATTTTAAACATTGACTATTAACTCTATCAGAATTCTTATGTTAAAATATGAAAGGTAAACGACATCAGGTTAGATATTTCATAATTAACATTTAGTTCAACACTTGCCTCAAATTAAAATTTTCTAATCCATAAACTTGTTCAACCTGATGCTGTAAACATTTGATTATTCAAAGCTTTAGTATTAGCTTTATCAGAATTGAAAGTAAATTAGATTAGAAATAGGGATTAGAAAATTCGAATCAGAGACAAGTGTTGAGTTATTTTTTCAGTGCCACTGCATAAAAACAACCTATCTAGAAATAATATAACTACTTAACGACCAGAAATTCTTCAAATAGTGTAAATATAGTTTACAAGTAAATGAAAAAAGTTCCGAAAAAAAAACAATAAGAATCTAAGCACAGGCATATTTTTTCCTTTTGCTGCAGTATCAATTAGTTTAAATAGTTTAAGGTAAACCTAATCTTCATAATACTCAAGAGAATATTTCTAATTACAGGCAAAGTCTGCGCATTATACTATTATATAAGGAATGGCCAAAACTAGAAATAGTTATTGAATGATAAAGAAATTAAACAAAATAGATTTTTAAGGATAAATATATGTTTTCGATAGTCTTGTATATATAAGTTTGTTATTTCTGTTTGTCTGTCTGGGTTTTTATTTGTTTGATTAATTTAGTTTCCAGACAAAGCTGGGTTCCCAAGGTAGTAGATAGACATATTGTTTGATATTAAATAGAAAAGAAAGATAGTTACCTATAAAGACACCTAGATGAGATCTCTCAAGGATAACAGAGTGCCATTTATCATCACACAACCTGAACCATACAGGGGGTTATAAAATACTGGATATACAATACTGGATAAACAGGGGGGGTTTAAAATACTGGATATTCAGGGGGTATACAGATACTGGATATAAAGGGGGTATAAAATACTGGATATACAGGGGGTATACAAATACTGGATATACAGGGGGTATACAGATACTGGATACACAGGGGGAACAAAGATACTGGTATTCAGGGGGTATACAGATACTGGATATAAAGGGGGGTATTAAGATACTGGATATACAGGGGGTATCCTGATACTGGATACACAGGGGGTATATAGATACTGGATAAACAGGGGGTATCCAGATACTGGACATACATGAAGTATATAGATACTGGATTTGGAGGGGGTATCCAGATACTGGATATACAGGGGGTATATAGATACTTGATATACAGGGGGGTATACAGATACTGGATATACAGGTTGTATACGAATACTGGATATACATGTTGTATACGAATACTGGATATATACTGCGTAGTGATCAAGCTTAAACGATATCCTTTTGTATAAATTATAGAAACATTAAAGTTAATAATATGTAGATATATCATAAATATGATCTATGGATTTACTAAGTAACACTTTTATGGACTCTGAATACATTTCATATTTTTGTATATTTACAAGAAATCACCTTAGTGCTGTAAACACTACTTTTCTGTTGACAATAATGTTACTGTTAGCAATATTTTCCCCACAATCTACTCTCACATCCACCAATTGGGTATCCTGAGAATAAATCATCAAGTTAAATTGAAGAAATAAATTTATTTAAAGTTTTCAATTTGGAAAATGTTTTTAACTTATTTTCGTAAATATTCAATTTTTCTTTTTTTTATAAAGAAAGATTTGACGAGTTCTATTTGAAATAATATCAACAAATATTTCCTTTTATCTATGAATTTTTGTGTGAGATTATGCTGAATAAAATTGTAAAATTCAATCTTTATCCATCTTACTCTTGTTTGAATATGTCTATAAACTGCCACAATAGATTATAGAATACCCGGCCATGTGAGTATATATTTAAGGAAGGAAGGGCGAGGGGGGCCTGAACTTTAATTCTGGAGAAAAAAACTGTTGACAACACTACGCGGTTGAAAACTGTTGTATTTTTTTAAAAATTCCAATTGAAACCACTAATCCGTAGCGATAAAATTGTAGCACTTTATTATACAAAAGTTAAGACATCATGCTGTGCAGTAGAGGCTAAAATGCATTTATAAGATTACAACAAAAGTTTTGAACGGGGTTTTAAAAATAATCTTATCTTGATAAATTTACAGTAAATCACATCCCAATAATCGAAAACTAAGTCTTAAAAGTGAAAAACAATTTTACCCTTCCTTCAATTCAAGATCTGAAGTTAATATTCCAAGTTTAACAACGAATGGAGTAACAAACGAAAATAATTATATGTTAATACATTTATTTATTCACTGATAAACCTGCGGAAAAAAATTGAATTCAGACCACTAATATATAAATACAATTTTATTTTCAATTATTTAAGATATCTTCATGAACTTTAGATTTAATAATCGACCTAGGTTTATTCACTGCATACCATGTCTAGTGTAGAGGATTTAGTAAATAATTTAGATTAGGTTTAATCGAGTTTAATATACTTAATGTTTAATTTACCTTAGATTTTAGTAGTAAAACCAGTTGAAACAGATTCCCTTGATATCCTACAATATTTAGTATGTGTTTAATATTAAACTCAACCCAGTCCCAGAGTAAACTCCTTTTCACCCATAGATATTTATTTATCTATGTTTTCACCAAATTAGTATTTTAATTTTTCGTTTTTTTCCTGTCATTGTATTGTATACAACAAAGATTTTTAGGGCCTCTAGTTTACTTATTGATTTAATTACTTCTTTAATCATAATATTAAAAATTTCACGGATTTTCTGTTTTAATTAAACAAGTTCCAAAACTTCTTAAAATCGAAAGTTTAGAAATACTAGGCCTAGTTAGTTCAGCCGTATTGACGTTTATTTGATAAAAACCAACCATAATCATGACTAAACCAAATAAAATAAAGAGGAATGAGAACTGAAAAGAAATATTTATACCATCCTGAAATGTTTGTGTCTACATCTAAATATACTTTTGAACATTAAAATGATCAACTCTTTAAATTAGAAATATAATTTTTTCCCTGAAGTTTTATTTTTTCTATTCTCTATGATTAATAATTCTCTTTTTGCCAAAGTTCCGTTTACTTCAAACTCTTTATCATATCCCTATTTCCTTCCTAATCCAACTTCCTTCCCTCCTTCCCCTCTATCCATACCACCTACTCTCTCCTTCCCCACCCCACTTCCTCTTCCTATACCACCAACTCTCTCCTTCCCCACCCCACTTCCTCTTTCTATACCACCTACTCTCTCCTTCCCGACCCCACTTCCTCTTTCTATACCACAAACTTTCTCCTTCCCCACCCACTTCCTCTTTCTATACCACCAACTCTCTCCTTCCCCACCCCACTTCCTCTTCCCATACCACCAACTCTCTCCTTCCCCACCCCACTTTCTCTTCCCATACCACCTACTCTCTCTTTCCCCACTCCACTTCCTCTTCCCAGACCACCAACTCTCTCTTTCCCAACCCTACTTTCTCTTCCCATACCACCAACTCTCACTTTCCCAACCCTACTTTCTCTTCCCATACCACCAACTCTCATTTTCCCAACCCTACTTTCTCTTCCCATGCCATCCAACTCTCTCTTTCCCAACCCTACTTTCTCTTCCCATACCACCAACTCTTATTTTCACAACCCTACTTTCTCTTCCCATACCACCAACTCTCATTTTCCCAACCCTACTTTCTCAACCCATACCACCAACTAACTCTCATTTTCTCGACCCTACTTTCTCTTTCCATACCATCCAACTACTTCCTTTCCCATCCTACTTCCCTCTTCCATCACTACTGCCTCATCTCACCCCTCCTTATACGCACGTCNNNCCCCCAACCTGGATCCGATTATAATGATGGAGTAATGTGATTAGCAGTTTTATTCACTAGTACAATTAATCTACTATTTAGTTGCCGGATATACTCTTAACGATTGGGAAAATGTTATAATTCTGCTGAATTCTCCATTAATATTTCCCCAAACACTGTGCTACATTTTTTTTGATAATTTGAATATTATTTTTGGTGTTTATATATACTGTAAATATTGGGCGTGTGAACACATTCTACTGTATTGACGTATATTTGGACTGCTGGATATTATAGTTTTATCAAACATATCACAGATTGTAAAAAAAGATGTCAAAATATGTCATAATAAAATGTACATAAACTCTATCCCCCATTACCTTCAGTGAACATAGCTTGATTTTTTCCATTTGATTGATTTTTAAATTCATTTCAAGAGGGTCAACTTTTAAGCTGCTAGAGCAAGCTTTACAGTACACATACAGACTATATGAGGCCAAACAGAAAGACCACCAGACGAATCATCTACTGCTAGGGAGATTCTAGTGTTCTATTACCTTTAGTTTTGAACTCGAATTCCAGCGTTGACATCTCCGTAGGAAAACTATCCAGGTAAACCTTGTCATCCAACTCCTAAATAATTGTTTTACAAAATTCCTTAACAATTATTTTTATAAAATCCAATTTCTAGTTCTGTGTTTAGTTTAGTATCATTGGCGCAAAGACCATTTTATGACATCATAATTTTTCTAGTTTATGTGATTAAAGAATGATATCTATATCATTGGTTTCAGTTTCACATACAGATTTCAAAAGAGTTTTTTATTTTATCAATTGGAGGATTATAAGTTTGGGTTAAAATCACGCACGTTGAACAAAAGTTTATTGTGAGTATTTAAATTTTGTTGAAGATAATAATGCCTCTTTAAATGATTATACGGTTATCAAATTAAAAATGTTAAGATACAAAAATAATGTTAAAAATGTTCATGATGGATGACACTGATAATTATGATACTTGATGTGTACCTGGATTGAAGCTGATGGGTTTGCATTATGTCCTGTACACATGAGCGGACCCAAGCTAAACCTTGCTTCCTGAATATAATGTCTTAAGTAATCTGCCGAGTGCCATTTCCGATTCACAAGGGTACACCGTACACCGTAAACCGTATACCGTACACGGTACACCGTATTCGTACACCGTACACCGTACACCATCACCGTACACCGTACACCGTACACCGTACACCGTACACCGTACACCGTACACCGTACACCGTACACCGTACACCGTACACCGTACACCGTACGCCGTGTCCGTACACCGTACACCGTATATCGTACAGTCCCATTCAAACATCAAAACGAACAATTGTTTTAGCATTCAATAATTTACAAAAATGTATTAAAAATTTCATCACTCAAAAAATACGTTACTTATGTTTTTGTTTTTGTAATTTAAAGGAAATTTTATGTTGATTGTAAACATCCTGTGAATTTCCCTGGAAAATAAGGTTTGCATCAATAAAGTATGTATGAGCTCTGTGCTATGAGATATTATATTACAGTGTCCCAGCAGTACAAGGGGGGGAAGAAGAGGATTAATTAATTTCCCTTTTCCTTCAAATAAATTGTTTCTTTTCACGAAGATTGTTTCTTTAAAAATTACACTTTTCTGCAGTTGTCACAGCGCTGAAAGATATTTTTACAAACATATAATTTTAAGAAAAATATTATTTTTTTTATTTACCTTGTTATCAAAAGGAGTTCCTGTATCACCAAAGAACAATGCTGCAACGGGTAAATTCTTCTAAAATAAATATTTTTAAGCAAAAATTTTTATATCGCCAGTAAAATATTTTTCCTATTATGAAATATTTTTTTATAAAAACTCATGCAGTGAATGCCAAGTTTAAAACATTGAATAAACCTAATGGTTGAAGGGTTGTGGCCATGCACCTTTTCCCTCTTCTTGAAAACTGACAAAAATGAGGGGGGGGGGAGAACCCCCATGTAAACCAACCTTGCTATTGATGAAACCTCCGTCTGACTGCCAGGATGAGGATTGAGAATCACAGTTGCAGGATTTGGTTGAATTGAAACATGTTCTATCCACTCCACATCCACATATACCAGAGGAAATGGAGGAGGAGGAGGAGGAGGGATGAATGGATGATAAATCAGCAGAAATCGAAAATGGAGGAAGGCGTTGAGAAGAGAAAGGTGCAGGGTCTCCTGGCCAATTCTCCATTCTTTCTCCAGTACTAAATTAATTTATTTAAACACCCCCTATTTCATATTATATAATGGGGAACTTTTTCTATAATTTTGATTTTCTCCGAAAATTAATTCTGAAGTTATTTTAAGTGACCCATTATTTAAAAGATTGTCCGATTGACAACGGTACCCTATAGCTTTGTCTGATCAAGAATTAGTGCAGTGCAATTGGTTAATGTCAATATAGGGTTTTCTATTTACAGACTTGTGGATTTCTAGCTACAGATACAATGGAGGATATTGTAAGAATAAAAGAAAGTTAGAAAAACAAGATATTTGATTGTTAATAAGCAAACTGTTTGAAGGGTACCCTGTAGAGTCGGATATGTCGCTCTTTAAAGGGAAAGTCGCTTAAAATTGCGTCCTTTAAAAAAACTACCAATGTTAACAATTATTGCGGTAGAGTTTGCAGCCTTTGGATAATCGAGGGAGAGGGGGCAGTATTTTTTTGTTATTTTTGTTTAAGATTTCGATAGAGGATGTTTAAAGATTGGGGCCACATTTTATCCTAAAAAATGGAATTGCATTATTAAAAAGTATTGTAAAAGAAACTGCTCTCTAATACCCACTCTATGGTTGATATTGTAAAAGAAACTGCTCTCTAATACACTCTATGGTTGGTATATTGTAAAAGAAACTGCTCTCTAATACCCACTCTATGGTTGATATTGTTAAAGTAACTGCTCTCTAATACCCACTCTATGGTTAATATTGTAAAAGAATCTCTAATACACTCTATGGTTGGTATATTGTAAAAGAAACTGCTCTCTAATACCCACTCTATGGTTGATATTGTTAAAGTAACTGCTCTCTAATATTCACTCTATGGTTAATATTGTAAAAGAAACTGCTCTCTAATATCCACTCTATGGATAATATTGTAAAAGAAACTGCTCTCTAATACCCACACTCTATGGTTGATATTGTAAAAGAAACTGCTCTCTAATACCCACTATATGGTTGATATTGTTAAAATAACTGTCCTCCAATACTCCCTCTATGGTTAATATTGTAAAAGAAACTGATCTCTAATATCCACTCAATGGATAATATTGTAAAAGAAACTGCTCTCTAAACACTCCCTCTATGGTTGGTATTGTAAAAGTAACTGCTCTCTAATACCCACTCTATGGTTGATATTGTTAAAATAACTGCTCTCCAATACTCCCTCTATGGTTAATATTGTAAAAGAAACCGCTCTCTAATCTCCACTCTATGGTTGAAATTTTAAAAGAAACTGCTCTCTAATACACTCTATGGTTGATATTGTAAAAGAAACTGCTCTCTAATACCCACTCTATGATTGATATTGTAAAAGAAACTGCTCTCTAATACACTCTATGGTTGATATTGTTAAAGAAACTGCTCTCTAATACTCTCTCTATGGTTAAAATTGTAAAAAAAAACTGCTCTTTAATACACTCTATGGTTGATATTGTAAAAGAAACTGCTCTCTAATACCCACTCTATAGTTGATATTGTAAAAGAAATTGCTTTCTAATACCCACTCTATGGTTGATATTGTAAAAGAAACTACTCTCTAATACCCACTCTATGGTTGATATTGTAAAAGAAACTGCTCTATAATACCCACTCTATGGTTAATATTGTAAAAGAAACTGATCTCTAATATCCACTCTATGGATAATATTGTAAAAGAAACTGCTCTCTAAACACTCCCTCTATGGTTGGTATATTGTAAAAGAAACTGCTCTCTAATACCCACTCTATGGTTGATATTGTTAATGAAAATGCTCTCTAATACCCTCTCTATGGTTAATATTGTAAAAGAAACTGCTCTCTAATATTCCACTCAATGGTTGGAATTATTATAGTTCAGCACTTTCTTACATCTGTCCGCACAGTTATTCCTTCACATGCCATATATCTTGTCTTTTCTATCTATTCATTTCTATCCAGGAATATTAATTTCTATCCAGGAATATTCATTTCTATCCAGGAATATTCATTTCTATCCTGGAATATTCATTTCTATCCAGGAATATTCATTTGTATCCAGGAATATTCATTTCTATCCAGGAATATTCATTTCTATCCAGATATATTCATTTGTATCCAGGAATATTCATTTCTATCCAGGAATATTCATTTCTATCCAGGAATATTCATTTCTATCCAGAAATATTCATTTCTAAATATTCATTTCTATCCAGGAATATTCATTTCTATCCAGAAATACTCATTTGTATCCAAGAATATTCATTTCTATCCAGAAATATTCATTTCTATCAAGGAATATTCATTTCTATCAAGAAATATTCATTTCAATCAAAGAATATTCATTTCTACTCAGGGATATTCATTTCTATATAGTTATATTAATTTCTATCCAGAAACATTTTTTTCATCCAAGAATATCATTACCAATAAAAAACATTTCTTGTGCAGATTAAATGTGTGAGCGCTCAATTTTTAGGTATAAAGGAATATTTCGGTCATCTTAGGGTTTAGGATCAGGATCAGATATTAATGGAGGGTAACATGCAATTTTGTCTCCAGTCCCCTTAATAATCTTGTACCTGGAGACCCACCAACCAGCCCCACCCTCGAGCAATCTCGACTCCTTACAATCATATCTAAAATATTTAAAATTATACTGAAGATAGTGGTATTAGAAATAATGGAAGGGGAAAACAGTGGGGTTAATCTATCGTATTAAAAATTATAGCGTTAATGACTAATTTCCTCTCACATTCTAAAATTCGAGAAAAAAAGAATTCGTTATATTGTTGTACAAGCAAAGTATTGTGCTAAGATGATATTTTAATATTTTGATAATCCACCAGTCAAGTTTAACTTTGTACTCTTCAAGGGATTAACCTAGCCGGGAGTTTAACAAATATTTTATTTACTTCACAGAACTTTTGTGGTCCACAGGGGCCTGGAGGGGGGGGGGGGGGCATGACAAGGGCAGCTTACAAGAACAGAGGTTATACCAGGTCAAGAGCCGCGTCAAAGGATAGGGGATTTCCAGGTTAGGGTCTACCTTCATAGACAGGGAGTTTACCAAAATAGGGACTGCACACTTAATAGGAAATATATCAGGAAAGATGGGTCATACTGCATACACGAAGAAATGGAATGGTATGAAAGGTGCTACAATAAAAGGATAGTAGGCATGCATGATGAAAGGGGCTACATACAAGAATAAGAGGAATGGGATGAAAGGAGCTACATACAAGAATAATAGGAATGGGATGAATGGGGCTACATACATGGATAATAGGAATGGGATGAAAGGGGCTACATACAAGGATCATACACATGTGATGAAAGTGGCTACATACAAGAATAGGAAGCATATTATGAAAGGGGTTACATACAAGGATAATGGGAATGTGATGAAAGGGGCTACAAACAAGAATAATAGGAATGGGATGAAAGGGGCTACATACAAGGATAATAGGAATGGGATGAAAGGGGCTACATACATGGATAATAAACATGTGATGAAAGTGGCTACATACAAGGAAAGGAAATATATGATGAAAGGGGCTACATAAAAGAATAGGAAGCATATTATGAAAGGGGTTACATTACATACAAGGATAATGGGAATATGATGAAAGGGGCTACATAAAAGGATAATAGGAATGTGATGAAAGGGGCTATATACAAGAATAGGAAGCATATTATGAAAGGGGTTACATACAAGGATAATGGGAATGTGATGAAATGGGCTACATAAAAGGAAAGGAAGCATATAATGAAAGGGGCCACATAAAAGGCTGATATACATATGATGAAAGTGGCTACATACAATGAAAGGAAATATATGATGAAAGGGGCTACATACAAGGATAATAGGAATGTGATGAAAGTGGCTACATAAAAAGAAAGGGGCTGCATATAGGTACTATACCTGAGATACTGTGAGCACGAGGAAGATATATTGACCAGCTCTTCAATAAACTCCCAGGGAGCGTGATAATGAATATTTTGTTTGAAGGACCCTGGCTCCTGAAACAGTAATATTATAAAGGTTATTAGCTTAAAGTACAAATGTTATGCACAATTCTGTTTAAATTATTTCAATTATTAAAAAATGTATTCTTAGAAAATGTAAGGTATTCTTGGAGTGTGTAAGGTTTCTTTACCTAAAACCAAGGTTTACCGAAAACCAAGGTTTATCTAATACCAAGATTTAGCAAAAAAACCAAGGTTTACCTAAAACCAAGATTTACCTAAAACCAAGGTTTACCTAAAACCAAGGTTTACCTAAAACCAAGATTTACCTAAAACCAAGATTTACCTGAAACCAAAATTTACCTAAAACCAAGATTTAGCGAAAATCAAGGTTTATGAAAATCAAGGTTTATGAAAATCAAGGTTTATGAAAATCAAGGTTTATGAAAATCAAGGTTTATGAAAACCAAGGTTTATGTAAAAATGTGAAACAAAAATGTACCTAAAACTAAGATTTACCTGGAACCAATAATTACATAAAAACAAGGATTACCTGAAATCAAGATTTACCTGAAACCAAGATTTACCTGAAACCCGTCAATTTTAGTATCTTCTTCGTTATCATGTTCAATAGTTGTAACTATTTCCTCTCCTCGTATACTAAACAGTAAACATGTTAAATATAATGCTAACCACTAGTGTATAAACCTCGTATACTAAACAGTAAAAATATTAAATATAATACTAACCACCAGTGTATAAACCTTGTATACTAAACAGTAAACATATTACATATAATGCTAACCACTAGTGTATAAACCTCGTAAACTAAACAGTAAACATATTACATATAATGCTAACCACTAGTGTATAAACCTCGTAAACTAAACAGTAAACATATTACATATAATGCTAACCACTAGTGTATAAACCTCGTAAACTAAACAGTGAACATATTAGATATAATGCTAACCACTAGTGTATAAACCAGAATAATTTTCATTAACTTTGTAGTAGCTTCAAAGTACTATGCTTATATAAGATAAATATATTGTTAATATGTCGAGCTGTAACTATCAAAATGAAAGTTTCCTGTTTAATATTTCAGAGAAATGTTCAATATCATCCCTTGACATATTTAATATCAAAACTTCCCAATAATTTAGTTTATTTGATTAATATCATCATACATTGACCAAGAATGATCAATGGATGTACATGGGTAAGTTTTTGTTCACATAAAAGCTAATTTTTGAGCTCTCTTCAGTATCTTTACCAACGTCAAGTATTGTATTTTTATTCTTAAATATATACAGGGATATCAACAAAAAGATTAGGCTTTAAAATTCGACCTGAAAACCTTCAAATCTAACGATTTAAAGGCAATATTTGTTCTGCTGCTTTAAATATATCTTTTTAAAGGTACTTTTAATGACAAATATACAAGTGTACAGCTACCGGACCAGGACCATGTATGTGTGGAAATAAACCGACTAAATTTTGCAATGTCGTCTTATTCTTTTTGGGGTAAGCCGGTATATAAAACTCTTTATTCTAATATACTTATGTGAAGCTTTATGTTCTTTTGCAATTTGTATCTTATTTAATTATAAGTAAAAACTAATGAAGCTGCATGGCTAAATAAGTAAAAACTAATGAAGCTGCATGGTTAAATAAGTAAAATCTAATGAAGCTGCATGGCTAAATAAGTAAAAACTAATGAAGCTGCATGGTTAAATAAGTAAAATCTAATGAAGCTGCATGGCTAAATAAGTAAAAACTAATGAAGCTGCATGATTAAATAAGTAAAAACTAATGAAGCTGCATGGCTAAAACTGTCAAATTAAGGGGGAAGTAAAACTAATATTCTTTATATTTACAGGTTTACTTTATTCTCTTTTTATTAGGTAACATAGAAGCCAGGGGCTGGGATCAGGTTGAGTTTTGAAAAAGAATTTCTATTTCAATTTTCTATGTTTCTGAGTTTGACAGAGAATGATCAATGATAAATGCATTTCTATTCAAAAGGAGTATAATAAATATTACTATATTTTCTCTTACTTCTCTGATTTCTATTTTCCTTTTGTCTTTTTCTATATTTTCTTTTTATATATATACAATATACATATGTTTAAACAGTGTCAGAATTTAATGAATTTGAGCCGCGGCTTAAATCTGCCAAAAACCGGTTTCAATTGAGCGCCGGGTTAAATCTTGAAAAATTGAATACAATTTATATTGGAATCAACCATATTTGAGCCGCGGCTTGAATTCTTTTAATTCGACCTCTAGTTTTAAAATTTTTTAACTGCTTTTATTTTAATATTTAAAAAACACAAAAGGCTGTGAATATTATTTATTTCTAATTAGGTTCCCAAAAAGAGTCGAAAGCAAACTAAATTTTGTGTATTGCTTTGGCAAGATCATGCCGGAAATTTTATTTTTAGATTTTCTCAATTTCATTTTTTTTCGGATTAAGCTTAGTGTCTACAAAGATGATCCTAAGAGGAAATTGAAACGGGGTTCGTTCAAATATACACAATTTACAGTAATAACCAATTAAAAACGGAATTATTTTCGTCTTCCTTTTGAACTTATTTTTGTAACATTTATATCTATCCTAGCTTGGGAACCCAGCCTTGTCTTAAAACTAAACTTTACGTATTAAAGTCAACCTACTTAACCAAGCGAAAATACCCGTGGTTCTACCGAGTTTCCCGATCAAAGACGACATTCATTCTACTGTTAGGTCTAGATTATATTCTACCTGCATTTGACAGTGACAGGTTTGAGTTGACCCGATCCATCTAGATCTATGATATATGAACTAGGTATATCTAGACTCAAACCACTGTTTATAGACTCAAACACCTAAAAGAAAAATCATTCTTTTCGAAACAAGTTTATTATTATTTTTGTACAAAGAAACCTAGTATTTAACAACCATTTAGTCTTATTATGGTTATATATTACACACAGAGTATAAGTTGAAAATACATTGTTTTCAGAAATCCTTTGGACATCAATATATTTCAAGCTTTTTGGCAGTGTAAATAAAAACTTTAATCTATTAGATTTAAAAAATTATCAAAGGCTGAAAAGAAATCTGGAAAGGAAAAGTAAAAGGTGCAAAAATGTGAGATAAAAAAACGTTTATTTTTTGATTCTGACAGATTTATAATTGATTTATAATTAAAAGGTTTGTCAACATTTTCTTTAACTAAAATCTGAAGAGTTTGCAAGATTTCCCATAAGAAAACCTGTTAGTTTAGGGAAAGTAGAAAATGAATGAAATGTTGAAGTAAGATTAATTCTAAAAGATGAAAAAGAGAGAAAAAACTTTTAGAAGAACAATTTGCCACAAAATCTAATTTTCTAATCCCTTTGTCTTTGTAATCTAATGTTGTAGACCTTAGATATTTTCAACTATGAATTCTGCCCGATGAAATAATTTTGAAGGTGTACAACAGCAGGTTGCAAATATATAGGGATTTTGATTTTGATTTGAGTTTGTGGCAAAGACTCAATTACTTTACTAAATTGAATAAGTTTTTTTTTATAATTTTGCCTGAAAAGCAGGATATTTCTTAAATTTATAAAAAAAACTGAAACATAATCACTAAACAAAAGGATAAAAAATTGAGAAAGGATTTATTTTTTCATAATTTTTTTTTTAATTTTTGTGCTAAAAGTGGTCTGTTAATTATCATTCTATTATTTATTCATTTTTATTAAAGTAAGAGATACAGTACTCTGCCCAATAATACCTGTGTACATGAGGTGGGGTTTAAGGATATACCACAAGTTGTACCACTGTACCCTGTTCCTGTACAGTTGCACACATCCTCAAACATTTACCGAGTAATTTTATTTTATACAGATAAAAATCTTTCTTTTTTCACCATTATTACTACAATGCTAGGTTTAATTTTTTTGGGGACTTTTGCCAGTTTTAATTTTCACTTGCATTTTATATTTCATAAATTGTTTTATATTTTTATTGATTAACAGATTGATTGATTGTATACAAATCTTACATTAACTTGTTAGCTCTATCAATTGTTTTAAAATTGCATATATGCTTGATTGATCAATATAAGTTTTATAGATTTATTGATTGATTGATTGAAATTAGAATATTTACTTTAAAGCAGATTCCTCCATGCCTGCATCCACATGTATCCTCTAGAGCACAGCCAACTTGAACACCATCTTCTGTTTCTAACTCCCTGCGTAGAAACTAGATATTTGTGTTTTTTTATTAGTTTTTTACTCCAGATTATTGTCTTCTGTGGTTTCTTGAGTTGAAACTGATTAAAAACTAAATATTCACTTTTCTATATTTTATCCTGCGTATAGAAACTATAATTTTCTTTTTTAGTTATTTTTAAACGTTCTTCAAAGAAACTAGATATTCATCTTGTTTAAAACTCCCTTCGCAGAAACTAGGATCATCTTTTATGATTACTTTTTTTATTTCTGCGTAGAAATTATATTTATATTTTCTGATTAGTTTTGCAACTTATAATGAATATGAAAGATCAATGAGTTTAGAATTTGCGATGACAAAAATGAAATTTTTACTATTTTGTCAGTAATTTTAAATTCGACTGGCTAATTGAAAGTGTCAAAGTGTATGACCTGATTCTGCAGTGCATGACAAAAATTATGTAAATATGAATTGACTATAGGGCTGAACACGTTCAGATTTTTTTCAATACATTCCTTAACGGTTAGTTAAAATCGTTAAAACTTTTCTGGTAGCCGTACATTCTTCAGCTAACAATTAAACGTTCCGTTTGTTTTCGATATTTGCCGTTCTTTCTCGAAGTTTTTGTTCGTTAACGATCCCAATTTTGTTAACGGAAGATATTTTAGAAATCATAAATAGTGCCAGCCATTAACGAGACGTTAACTATTATTTAACGTAAAAATATCTGGAAAAATTTGAAGAAAACATTGAAAAAAAATTAAATAACGTTAACAACATCGAAAATGTTTTATGCAATTTTAAGTTGAAATAATTAACGAAACTCGCCATTATTTTAAAACATATCCGTACATTCTTTTTTATCAGATATTTACTTTTTTCTTTAAAAATTCCGTATTTTAACGATTTTGAAATTAACGGGTTTGCCGATCGTTAACAGAATCTTCCCTTAGAATTTCAAAACTTTCCATTTGTTCACAGAACGTTTCCCAACCCTAGAATTGAGGTAAAATTCAGTCGGTTTAAATTCTATTCGATTGCCTCCTTCTAACGGCAGATTTTCACATTGATTTTTAAATAGCAAACTACATGTGTCAACAATCTTAAAAGTCTAGAATTAAACAAGAAAAAAAATCCACCTGGGTTTCCCATCAATTACAAGGTTTCTCAGACAGCCTCTAAACCCAACCTCACCATGTAGTCCTCCTCCAATATCATAATAACTTCCTAAATACATAAATATACCTCCAACCTCACCATATAGTCCTCCTCCAATATCATAATAGCTTCCTAAATATATAAATATACCTCCATCCTCACCATGTAGTCCTCCTCCAATATACTAATAGCTTCCTAAATATATAAATATACCTCCAACCTCACCATGTAGCCCTCCTCCAATATCATAATAGCTTCCTAAATATATAAATATACCTCCAACCTCACCATGTAGCCCTCCTCCAATATCATAATAGCTACCTAAATACATAAATATACCTCCAACCTCACCATGTAATCCTCCTCCAATATCATAATATCTTCCTAAAGACATAAATATACCTCCAACCTCACCATGTAATCCTCCTCCAATATCATAATAACTTCCTAAACCCATAAATATACCTCCAACCTCACCATGTAATCCTCCTCCAATATCATAATAGCTTCCTAAATACATAAATATACCTCCAACCTCACCATGTAATCCTCCTCCAATATCATAATAACTTCCTAAACCCATAAATATACCTCCAACCTCACCATGTAGTCCTCCTCACATAAATATACCTCCAACCTCACCATGTAATCCTCCTCCAATATCATAATAACTTCCTAAAGACATAAATATACCTCCAACCTCACCATGTAATCCTCCTCCAATATCAAAATAACTTCCTAAACCCATAAATATACCTCCAACCTCAACATGTAGCACTCCTCCAATATCATAATAACTTCCTAAACCCATAAATATAACTCCAACCTCAAAATGCAGTCCTCTTCGATGAGTGATAAAATTTAAATAATATTTTATTTTGTATAAAAACAATCCTTCTTTTATATTCGTCATGTACTATAGTGAGACCCTGAAAACTGTAAAACTAGCCTGTTCTAACCTCCTATGCTATAGTTGACATGAAAACTTACTTGTTCTAGCCTCCTTGTCTATAGTTGACATGAAAACTAACCTGTGCTAACCTCCTTGACTATAGTTGACATAAAAACTAACCTGTTCTAACCACCTTGACTATGGTTGACATAAAAACTAACCTGTTCTAACCACCTTGACTATGGTTGACATACAAACTACTAACCTCCTTGACTATAGTTGACATAAAAACTAACCTGTTCTAACCACCTTGACTATGGTTGACACGAAAACTAACCTGTTCTAATCTCTTTGACTAGTTGACAAGAAAACCAACTTGTTCTATTCTCCTTGACTATGGATCACGTGAAAACTAACCTGTTCTAACCTCCTTGACTATGGTTGACATGAAAAATAACCTGTTCTAACCTCCTTGACTATGGTTCACATGAAAACTAACCTGTTTTAACTTCCTTGACTATAGTTGATATGAAAACTAACCTGTTTTAACCTCCTTGCTATAGTTGACATGAAAACTAACCTGATCTAACCTCCTTGACTATGGTTGACATGAAAGCTAACCTGTTCTAACCTCCTTGACTATAGTTGACATGAAAACTAACTTGTTCTAACCTCCTTGACTATGGTTGACATGAAAACTAACTTGTTCTATTCTCCTTGACTATGGTTGACATGAAAGCTAACCTGTTCTAACCTCCTTGACTATAGTTGACATGAAATCTAACTTGTTCTAACCTCCTTGACTATGGTTGACATGAAAACTAACTTGTTCTAACCTCCTTGACTATGGTTGACATGAAAACTAACCTGTTCTAACCTCCTTGACTATTGTTGACATCAATGATTCTCCATCAAGTTTTAAAATTGCTGCTTCTCCATTTAAAAAGAATCCTAAAATTAGAAAATGAGGTTTATTCAAAACATGAAAACAAAAATGTCTACAGAAACATTGCGTTATTATTTTAGGATTTAAATAAATATGAAGAAAGAAGAAAAAAACTAAATATTCTGCAAATTCAATACGTGATCTTGGCTTTTTCACCAAAAAAAAATATTTATTCACTCAAGTTTATACAAATAAAAAAGATGATTTATTTTCGTAAAATAAAATAAAGCTTGAAATCTTCCCTGGATAATATTGAAGAAGGAAAGAGAAAAGTCATAATTCAAAATATTTAAATTTTTGCAAAATTCCGAGTTTTGAGTTTAGAACAGAGAAATCAAATACATAGAAGGGAGATAAACATTAAACATTAATCATGTTTACTTGTTTTGAGTTTAGAACAGAGAAATCAAATACATAGAAGGGAGATAAACATTAAACATTAAACACGTTAACTTGTTTTGAGTTTAGAACTGAGAAATCAAATACATAGAAGGGAGATAAACATTAAACATTAAACACGTTTACTTGTTTTCAAGTATGGTTGCATATTACCTAATTTATGCCAGGAACCTTCATTCATCATCTGAAAATTAAAGATTTACAGGAAAAAACATTTAAATACTTTTATAAACTCTGGTTATAGAACCTTACTCTTTCTTTTTTCTTTAACAAAAATAAACTCATGACAATCTGGAAGGATCTGAACGATTGAATTTGGGGTTTGCCTTAAATAAAAGATTCTAATTCTAAACCTAAAAATGTTTCATTTAACTTAAAAAAATAATTTTAAAGAGTTTTAACGTTCACAATTTAATTCTATAAATCTTATTATTATTATCTGTTCACGAAGAAATGTTTTTTTTTATCTAAAAACTAGAACTTAACTGTTTATTTTTATAGCTGAAGAGAAGAATGGAAAAAGTTTAGAACTGTTTTGAAAGTTGGTTAATTACCCCTGCTAATTGCAACTTATTGTTAATAGCCTCATTAAATTCGTCCGAGTAATTAGCACGAAATGAGTAAAAACATTTTAAAAAGGTTTATAGATATTGACACTTTATTCCTTTATTTAATTTTCTTCACGTTTCTTTCAGTTGTTAATTAAAAAAATATAAATAATAATAAATAAATAAAAACTAGAAAGAGAAACAGTGAATCAGAAGCAGCGGGGGAGCATTCTCTAAGCCCCCTGAATACCCCCTACATACACCTCTAGAAGGGATGCATGGAATGTTTCTCTTTTTGAAAATTAACATTTACTCCATTTAAAGACTGTAATGTTAGAATCACAATGATACCCTTTCAACCTTTTTCTGATCAAGGCTAAAATTCAACAATTCTTTTCATCTCTAATTTTTCTATAAAAACAGAGTTGCGAGTTTTTTCTTGCATCAGAGACAATGAGAAAAACGTTAGCTTGAGAATTCAATGTTTTTTAAGCTAAAAATCCTAGGATATCTTTCATAGATATCCTAATGAAACTGTTGTGAATTTGAAAATGGAGTTTTACTTGAAATTTCGTCTCTAGTCCCTATAAATGCTACCTGGTTGAACTGAAGAATGATGGGTTGAACCTCTGAGTATTGTAATATTGCTGATATTTGGGACTGATTAAGATAAATCTTAATGAATCCTTCAGAACTAAAAACAATTCGTTAACATTCATCGCCAAAAATGTCAATATTCCCCCCTCAATCTTTACCTTTGAAGTTTTCCCCCCTTTTAAGAATTGGTTTTAGGAATTTATATAAAATCCATAAATATGAATATAATTAACATATTTAGCAGATTCCACTTAAAGTCTTAGGATTTATTTGAACCCTTCAAAACATTTTGCAAGAATTACGATTTAAAATATTTAAATAAAATTAGAATCAAAGTCTTCATATAATATTTTAAAGATAATATCAAGCATGACGTGTCTCAGTTAAACTTTTATCAGAACCATGATGGTAAAATAAATTTATAAAAGACAAAAGCCATAAAAGAATTTTCATGAAAAGTTGGTTCGTAAGTAAGCAGAAAAATGGAAAAATTGGGAGGCCACTGTAGGTTACACGTGGGACTGCGCAGTTCAGCTGGGGGCCGAGCAATGAAGGAAGGATGAATGGATGAATGAATGAATATTCCTGAATTTATGGTAGAGAATAACCCCATTTCCCTGGTATGTTCTGAAGTCCAGAGACAGGTTTACCATAAACGAACCCTCGTATCCGACCAGCCTAAATATACATCTTTTTTTAATGAAGTAATATTTTTGTCATTGTTTTTGTACAGTGAGACACATAAAACTGTGGAATAGAAAGATGAAGCTGTTAGATTCAAGTTATGGTTTTAAATAGTCTAATAAACATGACACACTGCAATTGTGGAGTGTATACAGACTCATTTCACGTAACAAGTTTATGTATGGCAACGTACATCAAATACACAAAAATTACTTAAACGTCGTCATATTCAACAGTTTATTGTGTCCCACTGTATAATATTATTGCTTTCCCCTCGTAAATCTTGATTTATCGTTGCAATTTTGAAAATAATAATTGTTGTACGCATCTCTATTAAGATTAATTAGATTAAAATGTCTTAGACCTAAATTAAAACCTTGGATTTAGAAAATTTTTCTCGGTAAACTGAGTATATAAGATAAAGTTATTTCTTTATAAAACATTATTGGTTTACTGATAACAATTGAGCTAACGATAATGCCAAGTAAATATTAATGGCTGAATAAAAACCCCGGAATGGGTCTTTAAATGTAGGAAAATGATAACTTTGCTATATTGAATACACGTAAAATCTATGAAGGAACAGAGAAAATATAAAAAGAATTTGAAAAAAATTTCCGAAAAAATTTTGATTAAAACTATTTGAAAAGGTTTGATTAAAAAGAAATATAACTTACAATGAACAATGAAAATCCTGAGTTGGAATTAAAAAAAAAGAGTAAATAAAATAAAAATTTGAAAAAATAATTCAGATAATATAAATTATAGAAGGCCATGATAAAATGTAAAAGCTACTTTTAAATAGAGAAAAATATAAAGAGATAAACAGTTAAAACATAAAAAAGAATAAAATTAATATGTATATTTATATATTATTTTTGAATAAAATGTGAAATTTAAAAACTGAAATATATATTTATGTATATACACATTTCTTTCGATTCAACAATTTATCCTTATATTTTGGATTTAAAGAGAAACAAGAACAAAATATCTATGAATGTTAGGAACGAGCTTTAAATAAAAAAATATTTGTTCTGTATGTCTATGCTTTAAAAAACAACAAAAAAGATAAAAAAACATCTCGCAATTTTAAAATTAAAGGAATTGAGTCTTTGCCACAAACTCGGATTTTTAAATCCCAATTTCTTCAAAACCAAATATCGTAGACCGTAGATATTTCAAACTATGAATTCTGGTGGATCAAACAATGTAAGTTTGAAATATGAAAGGTATGCATCATTTGGTTGTTGAGATTTTGGTACTAGAAAATTGGAATTTGTGACAAAAACTTAGTTCCTTTTTAAATTAAAAAATCTTACCTTGAAAATGCTTCTTCTTGTGAATATGTCACTGTTTTAACTTAAATTGAATGAAATTTGTATTTTTTAAATCTAAATTTTCAAAAAAAAATATGTTATAATCTTTTTATATTAGAATTTTTTGGTCTAACGAAGTTGTTTGCACTTTGCCATGTGTTGCTTACAGTTTTTTTAATGATGTTTTTAAAAAGAGCTGAGATGTATTGTTTCCTCTGTATATTGACATTCCTTCAAGTAATACGAGATCAAAGCAAACAAACATTTAGACAACACACATTAAATACAAACAAGCAACAACAGAACAACAAACAACAAACAACAACAAGCAGAATTAACAAACACAGCATGAAAACAAACATGTACACACTAAACAAATAATACAAACCATAATGAACAAAAAACAACAACAAAAGACCGTACAACAATAAGCATGTAAGCAACAAACAAAGCAAAAAACAAACATGTAAACACAAACAACAAAGACAATCAAACAACAATAATGTGAAAACAAACACTACAAAAAGCATGCAAACTACAAATACGACAGAAAACAAACAAAGTAGAAGAAAACAAGTATTTAATCTGGAGTTTATAAATACCATAAACATCTGAATATGAAACAAACTAATGGAAAATATCAAAAAACGGAAACAAACAAAACAACATTTCAGGAGACAATATGATTTAAATGAAGCCACTTAAAAATTTTCTTTATTATTTTTAGTTAAAGATCCATTGATCTTGCATGACTCTTTAAAAGCAACTTTTCTCCTCCGCAGAATACAGTACAAACATATAACAATTAACAATTAGAAAAGTTAAAATGGAAAAGTATAACATTGTTTCTTCATCTCTCGCTTAACATTGTTTACACTTTATTCACTCAATTTAAACCTGATCTAGAATTAGTGATGAGAACTAGAGAGTTGAGGACTAGAAACCACAGATAAAATATCATAATTATTGGATAAATTAACTCTTGTCACTATAATTCACTCATTCTTCGCCTCTTCGGTTCTTTTTTTTCAATCCATTCTTCGACTTCTCAGAACCATAGAGGAGATTATATTAAACAGACATTTTTCTAATTTATTTTTAATTTTTTAGAAATTTCTATCTCTGATGTTGGCACTGCAGAAGGTTAACCCCGACTAATTGTAACCTCTCCTCTCACTCGGTCTCAAGGGGAGAACAGGACATGAGGCACCCCCCCCCCCCCCCTCACACCCTCGGGCTCGAGCAATCCTCTAGACCGCGGTACAGGACGCATCCGACGGTTTAAAGCATAAACAATCCGTTCCTCCCCCACCATCTCCTTACGCTAGTACTGATACTGTGCTTTTCAATGCTGTTCTGCATTAAGATATTTGAATACACGAATTTTTTAATTCAGAAAGGATGAAAGTTGAATTTAAATGTAATGAATACATTTTTAAACATTTTTCATTCGATAATATATCCAAAGGGAATAGTATGTTTTCTAATTTTTATTGACATATTTTTAATATGCCTTTGGAAAAAAGGTTTTTGTTATATCCATGAACAATATCATTATTGTTAAATTATTGCGTAAACCCATTTTCATGTAAACCTTTGATATTTCAAACTTCGGCTATTTATTTGACTATATTCAAATAGATAGCCAAGTACTTGACAACCTATTTTACTATACTATGCAAAGAGCATGTTTATGATTTAAATATCGGGAAAATGTTTATATCAAAACTGAGTTAAGATTTTAAATATCCACGTATAAGTTTTCATATTTGATGAAGCTTAGAAGAAAATTTATAAATTCTAAAAACTTAATTTATCTTGTGAACAAACTTTCAGTTTTACAAGAAAGATATGCGCAACGAGGGGATTTAGTAAGGTTCAAAAGAATTTTAGAAAGTTAAAAATGATTTTACAAAATATTATTAATTAGTGATAAAATTAGTTCAAAGCGGACAAAGGGGGAAGTTTTGTGAAAAAAGTGGTAAGGAGGGCGGAGGGGGGGGGAAGGATTAGGNGAAACGCCCTCTAAGGCTAGTATATATATATATTTACATATATATATATATATATATATTTTCCATGTAACTTTAACTATATAGATATAAAGATATATATAGTTTGGCCAGCTATATAGCCTATAGCTAACATTTAAATAAATATAATAATGTCGATACAATAAAACTTCAAATCATGTTTTCTTATTTAAATACTGGACTAAATGCGCAAACATTTTTTTAAGGGAACCCATGGGTATCCCGGGGGTAACAGGCTAAAAAATCTATATTTCTTTTTTTAAATTTGATTTTTTAAACTACACGGACAACGCCGCACCGGGAACTGGAGCTAGTGTTTAATAAACGTAAAGATACATTTTTATACTGTCGATAATCCTTAATAATGCTATAGACTGTACTATTTAGCAAAGACACATATTTAGTAAACAGAGTAAACAAATATGTGTGAACAACACTGTATTTCTAAATATATTGATTAAATAATAGTATTATATAAACTTGTATTATAATTCTGTTTATTTCTCGTATATTACTTTAAAGCCGGCTTTTATACGGCTGCATTAATCCTTTGGTAAATCATACAAAAATATGTTTCCGTTTACTTTAATACTCTGCTAGGTCAGGGGTCGGAAAGGGGTAATATTAATAGAGTATAGAGGTGGGATATGTAGAGATGGGATTAAACCATTATAGGAGGGAGGAGAGCCATGTCAGCAGGACTAATCAATCAATTAATTCATCAATTAAGGGTAACCAGATGCTACACAAGAAATGGGGCGATGGTGCGCCCATTTGTCAATTTAGAATATATTGCACACACATTCGTTCATCAGAACGGTTTAACAATACATGTAAAATAATAATTCTAGGAATAATTGTCTAGAATAAGGGATTAGTTTGAATTAAAGTATTGGGATCGTTATATTGCATTTCAATCGAGTTACGAACTATTTCAGCCTAATGAATTACATGTACAGTGGCGTACTAGGGGGGGGGGGCTATGGGGGCTCAGCCCCCTGGATTAGTAAAATCTATGGTTTCCAGGGTGTTTTCAGTCTGCAAGGGATGATGAGCCCCCCCCCCCCTGACAATGGACGATTTGTTAACAAGCGTAACTAAAAAAGGTTTCAGGTCGTTTAATAGAAAGAAAAATAAAAAAATATATTTTTCTTGCAAGTTAGACAGATAGGTAGATCTTCGAACGAAATAATATTTTTACATCCAAGAATCAATCTGCAGGACGGTTTCGATGTTGTCACCAAGTATCTTTTGTATTATCAGAACTTACTGTAAGTTAATCTAAAAGTTTTGGCCTCCTCACTTGTATCTATCTATCCATCCATCTGCCTACTGAGGACCTAGTGTTTGCTTGACAGTAGCATATAGTGTTAAATCTTAATCAATTGTTGCCAGATATATATATCTCTCTTATGTGTGTCAATATATCTATATATGATAACATATATCTGACTTATACAATATACTTCTATCAATGTTCTTGGACTCAAACCAATCCAGGTAGTCACACTTGGAAATTTATAAATTGTATGAATTTCAGAAATAAGTTTCTAACAATCAATCCTGGATATTGTATAATGTATATTTTAAGTTTGAGACAATTCCCCTGGATAAAGATGAGCATCGTGTTTCTCAACGAAAGATGGTGTCGTTCAGAAAGAACGAACAATGGACGAACGTTTTTACGATTTTTTCGAGCAGACTTTTGAAACAACGATCATGTTTTTATTGAACGAACGTTTTTTTCGAGCAGACTTTTGAAACAACGATCATGTTTTACTGAACGAATGACCTTTATGAACAATCGTTCATGAGAAAACGAACAAAATTGATGAAAAATGAACGGTGATTTTAACTACGAACAAAATCAATTTTTTGTTGAACGATTGAAAAAACGAACGAAATATGTCGTTTGCGAACGTTGAACGAACAAATTGAAATCACGACTAGGATAGGCTGAGGGTCGAGGTCTGCGGCCCAGTGCCCCTAAATTTAAATAGGGTAATGCCCGAATTACAACGATATACTTTGATTTGATTTTTACAGTCACTTAAGGAATGGTTTTCAAAACTATCAATATCATGCATCAACAGAGTTTTTTAATCTATATAATGAAGCTCTTCGCTCATATCTATATATAAATTTGGCTTGTCTGTCTTGGTGTTTGTCTGTCTGTTTGTTTGTATCCAATAAACGTCAAAACGGCTAACCGATCGGGCCCAAATTTTTTGTGGGACATCTAGGGACACCAGGGAAGGTTTATGAATGATTGAAATTTTAAAAATTTGTCTCCATCAAAATTCGATCTTCATTAAATTTTT